>NC_080719.1:152500-162500 GCF_019097595.1 Hemibagrus wyckioides | reverse complement strand
GTAGTGTTGGTGTTGTGTAGTGTTGGTGTTGTATAGTGTTGGTGTTGTGTAGTGTTGGTGTTGTGTAGTGTAGTGTTGTGTAGTGTTGGTGTTGTGTAGTGTAGTGTAGTGTTGGTGTTGTGTAGTGTTGGTGTTGTGTAGTGTAGTGTTGGTGTTGTGTAGTGTAGTGTTGTGTAGTGTTGTGTAGTGTTGGTGTAGTGTAGTGTTGTGTAGTGTAGTGTTGGTGTTGTAAAGTGTTGTGTAGTGTTGGTGTTGTGTTGTGTTGTGTAGTGTAGTGCAGTGTAGTGTTGGTGTAGTGTAGTGTTGGTGTTGTGTAGTGTTGGTGTTGTGTAGTGTTGGTGTTGTGTAGTGTTGTGTAATGTAGTGTTGTGTAATGTAGTGTTGTATAGTGTTGGTGTTGTGTAGTGTTGGTGTTGTGTAGTGTTGTGTAGTGTTGGTGCTGTGTAGTGTTGTGTAATGTAGTGTTGTATAGTGTTGGTGTTGTGTAGTGTTGTGTAGTGTAGTGTTGGTGCTGTGTAGTGTTGTGTAATGTAGTGTTGTATAGTGTTGGTGTTGTGTAGTGTTGGATAGTGTTGGTGTTGTGTAGTGTTGGTGTTGTGTAGTGTTGTGTAGTGTTGTGTAGTGTGGTTTAGTGTTGGTGTTGTGAAGTGTTGTGTAGTGTTGGTGTTTTGTAGTGTAGTGTAGTGTAGTGTTGGTGTTGTGTTGTGTACTGTAGTATTGGTGTTGTGTAGTGTAATGTAGTGTTGGTTTTGTGTAGTGTTGGTGTTTTGTAGTGTAGTGTTGTGTAGTGTAGTGTTGGTGTTGTGTAGTGTAGTGTTGTGTGGAGTTGTGTAGTGTTGTGTAGTGTTGGTGTTGTGTAGTGTTGTGTAGTGTTGGTGTTTTGTAGTGTTGTGTAGTGTTGGTGTTGTGTAGTGTTGGTGTTTTGTAGTGTAGTGTTGTGTAGTGTAGTGTTGGTGTTGTGTAGTGTAGGTGTTGTGTAGTGTAGTATTGGTGTTGTGTAGTGTAGTGTTGGTTTTGTGTAGTGTTGGTGTTTTGTAGTGTAGTGTAGTGTTGGTGTTGTGTAGTGTAGTGTAGAGTTGGTGTTGTGTAGTGTAGTGTAGTGTAGTGTAGTGTAGTGTAGTGTTGGTGTTGTGTTGTGTACTGTAGTATTGGTGTTGTGTAGTGTAGTGTAGTGTGGTGTTGTGTAGTGTAGTATTGGTTTTGTGTAGTGTAGTGTTGGTGTTGTGTAGTGTACTGTAGTATTGGTGTTGTGTAGTGTAGTGTAGTGTTGGTTTTGTGTAGTGTTGGTGTTGTGTAGTTTTGTGTTGGTGTAGTGTAGTGTTGGTGTTGTGTTGTGTAGTGTAGTATTGGTGTTGTGTAGTGTAGTGTAGTGTTGGTTTTGTGTAGTGTTGGTGTTTTGTAGTGTAGTGTTGTGTAGTGTTGGTGTTTTGTAGTGTAGTGTAGTATTGGTGTTGTGTAGTGTTGGTTTTGTGTAGTGTAGTGTTGGTGTTGTGTAGATTTGTGTTGGTGTTGTGTAGTGTAGTGTTGGTGTTGTGTACTGTAGTATTGGTGTAGTGTAGTGTAGTGTTGTGTAGTGTAGTGTGGTGTTGTGTAGTGTAGTATTGGTTTTGTGTAGTGTAGTGTGGTGTTGTGTAGTGTAGTGTAGTGTTGGTTTTGTGTAGTGTTGGTGTTTTGTAGTGTAGTGTTGTGTAGTGTTGGTGTTGTGTTGTGTACTGTAGTATTGGTGTTGTGTAGTGTAGTGTAGTGTTGGTGTAGTGTAGTGTAGTGTAGTGTAGTGTTGGTGTAGTGTAGTGTAGTGTTGGTGTTGTGTACTGTAGTATTGGTGTTGTGTAGTGTAGTGTTGGTTTTGTGTAGTGTTGGTGTTTTGTAGTGTAGTGTTGTGTAGTGTAGTGTGGTGTTGTGTAGTGTAGTGTAGTGTAGTATTGGTTTTGTGTAGTGTAGTGTAGGTGTTTTGTAGTGTAGTGTTGTGTACTGTACTGTAGTATTGGTGTGGTGTTGTGTAGTGTAGTGTAGTGTTGGTGTTGTGTAGTTTTGTGTTGGTGTTGTGTAGTGTAGTGTTGGTGTTGTGTTGTGTACTGTAGTATTGGTGTTGTGTAGTGTAGTGTAGTGTTGGTTTTGTGTAGTGTTGGTGTTTTGTAGTGTAGTGTGGTGTTGTGTAGTGTAGTATTGGTTTTGTGTAGTGTAGTGTAGTGTTGGTGTTGTGTAGTGTAGTGTAGTGTAGGTTTTGTGTAGTGTAGTGTTGGTGTTGTGTAGTGTAGTGTAGTGTTGGTGTTTTGTAGTGTTGATGTTTTGTAGTGTAGTGTTGTGTAGTGTAGTGTAGTGTGGTGTTGTGTAGTGTAGTGTTGATGTGTTGTGTACTGTAGTATTGGTGTTTAGTGTAGTGTTGGTTTTGTGTAGTGTTGGTGTTTTGTAGTGTAGTGTTGTGTAGTGTAGTGTGGTGTTGTGTAGTGTAGTGTAGTATTGGTTTTGTGTAGTGTAGTGTAGTATTGGTGTTTTGTAGTGTAGTGTAGTGTAGTGTAGTGTTGGTGTTGTGTAGTGTAGTGTAGTGTTGGTGTTGTGTTGTGTACTGTAGTATTGGTGTTGTGTAGTGTAGTGTGGTGTTGTGTAGTGTAGTATTGGTTTTGTGTAGTGTAGTGTAGTGTTGGTGTTGTGTAGTGTAGTGTAGTGTTGGTTTTGTGTAGTGTTGGTGTTTTGTAGTGTAGTGTTGTGTAGTGTAGTGTAGTGTAGTGTGGTGTTGTGTAGTGTAGTGTAGTGTAGTGTTGGTGTTTTGTAGTGTAGTGTAGTATTGGTTTTGTGTAGTGTGGTGTTTTGTAGTGTAGTATTGGTTTTGTGTAGTGTAGTGTTGGTGTTGTGTAGTGTAGTGTAGTGTTGGTTTTGTGTAGTGTTGGTGTTTTGTAGTGTAGTGTTGTGTGGTGTTGTGTAGTATTGGTTTTGTGTTGTGTAGTGTAGTATTGGTGTTGTGTAGTGTAGTGTAGTGTTGGTTTTGTGTAGTGTTGGTGTTTTGTAGTGTAGTGTTGTGTAGTGTAGTGTGGTGTTGTGTAGTATAGTGTAGTATTGGTTTTGTGTAGTGTTGGTGTTTTGTAGTGTAGTGTGGTGTTGTGTAGTGTAGTGTAGTGTTGGTGTTGTGTAGTGTAGTGTAGTGTTGTGTACTGTAGTATTGGTGTTATGTAGTGTAGTGTTGGTTTTGTGTAGTGCTGGTGTTTTGTAGTGTAGTGTTGTGTAGTGTAGTGTGGTGTTGTGTAGTGTAGTGTAGTATTGGTTTTGTGTAGTGTAGTGTAGTGTTGGTGTTTTGTAGTGTATTGTTGTGTTGGTTTTGTGTTGTGTACTGTAGTATTGGTGTTGTGTAGTGTAGTGTAGTGTTGGTTTTGTGTAGTGTAGTGTTGGTGTTGTGTAGTTTTGTGTTGGTGTTGTGTAGTGTAGTGTTGGTGTTGTGTTGTGTACTGTAGTATTGGTGTTGTGTAGTGTAGTGTAGTGTTGGTTTTGTGTAGTGTTGGTGTTTTGTAGTGTAGTGTGGTGTTGTGTAGTGTAGTATTGGTTTTGTGTAGTGTAGTGTAGTGTTGGTGTTGTGTAGTGTAGTGTAGTGTTGGTGTTTTGTAGTGTTGGTGTTTTGTAGTGTAGTGTTGTGTAGTGTAGTGTAGTGTGGTGTTGTGTAGTGTAGTGTTGATGTGTTGTGTACTGTAGTATTGGTGTTTAGTGTAGTGTTGGTTTTGTGTAGTGTTGGTGTTTTGTAGTGTAGTGTTGTGTAGTGTAGTGTGGTGTTGTGTAGTGTAGTGTAGTATTGGTTTTGTGTAGTGTAGTGTAGTATTGGTGTTTTGTAGTGTAGTGTAGTGTTGGTTTTGTGTTGTGTACTGTAGTATTGTTGTTGTGTAGTGTAGTGTAGTGTTGGTGTTGTGTAGTGTAGTGTTGGTGTTGTGTAGTTTTGTGTTGGTGTTGTGTAGTGTTGTGTAGTGTTGGTGTTGTGTAGTGTAGTGTTGTGTAGTGTTGGTGTTGTGTAGTGTAGTGTTGGTGTTGTGTAGTGTTGTGTAGTGTTGGTGTTTTGTAGTGTAGTGTAGTGTAGTGTAGTGTTGGTGTTGTGTAGTGTAGTGTAGTGTTGGTTTTGTGTAGTGTTGGTGTTTTGTAGTGTAGTGTGGTGTTGTGTAGTGTAGTATTGGTTTTGTGTAGTGTAGTGTAGTGTTGGTGTTGTGTAGTGTAGTGTAGTGTTGGTGTTTTGTAGTGTTGGTGTTTTGTAGTGTAGTGTTGTGTAGTGTAGTGTAGTGTGGTGTTGTGTAGTGTAGTGTTGATGTGTTGTGTACTGTAGTATTGGTGTTTAGTGTAGTGTTGGTTTTGTGTAGTGTTGGTGTTTTGTAGTGTAGTGTTGTGTAGTGTAGTATTGGTTTTGTGTAGTGTAGTGTAGTATTGGTGTTTTGTAGTGTAGTGTAGTGTTGGTTTTGTGTTGTGTACTGTAGTATTGGTGTTGTGTAGTGTAGTGTAGTGTTGGTGTTGTGTAGTGTAGTGTTGGTGTTGTGTAGTTTTGTGTTGGTGTTGTGTAGTGTTGTGTAGTGTTGGTGTTGTGTAGTGTAGTGTTGTGTAGTGTTGGTGTTGTGTAGTGTTGGTGTTGTGTAGTGTTGTGTAGTGTTGGTGTTTTGTAGTGTTGGTGTTTTGTAGTGTAGTGTAGTGTAGTGTAGTGTTGGTGTTGTGTAGTGTACTGTAGTGTTGGTGTTGTGTTGTGTACTGTAGTATTGGTGTTGTGTAGTGTAGTGTTGGTTTTGTGTAGTGTAGTGTAGCGTAGTGTAGTGTTGGTGTTGTGTACTGTAGTATTGGTGTTGTGTAGTGTAGTGTAGTGTTGGTGTAGTGTAGTGTAGTGTAGTGTAGTGTTGGTGTTGTGTTGTGTACTGTAGTATTGGTGTTGTGTAGTGTAGTGTTGGTTTTGTGTAGTGTTGGTGTTTTGTAGTGTAGTGTTGTGTAGTGTAGTGTGGTGTTGTGTAGTGTAGTATTGGTTTTGTGTAGTGTAGTGTAGTGTTGGTGTTGTGTAGTGTAGTGTAGTGTTGGTTTTGTGTAGTGTTGGTGTTTTGTAGTGTAGTGTTGTGTAGTGTAGTGTAGTGTGGTGTTGTGTAGTGTAGTGTAGTGTAGTGTTGGTGTTTTGTAGTGTAGTGTAGTATTGGTTTTGTGTAGTGTGGTGTTTTGTAGTGTAGTATTGGTTTTGTGTAGTGTAGTGTTGGTGTTGTGTAGTGTAGTGTAGTGTTGGTTTTGTGTAGTGTTGGTGTTTTGTAGTGTAGTGTTGTGTGGTGTTGTGTAGTATTGGTTTTGTGTTGTGTACTGTAGTATTGGTGTTGTGTAGTGTAGTGTTGGTTTTGTGTAGTGTTGGTGTTTTGTAGTGTAGTGTTGTGTAGTGTAGTGTAGTGTGGTGTTGTGTAGTATAGTGTAGTATTGGTTTTGTGTAGTGTTGGTGTTTTGTAGTGTAGTGTGGTGTTGTGTAGTGTAGTGTAGTGTAGTGTTGGTGTTGTGTAGTGTAGTGTTGTGTACTGTAGTATTGGTGTTGTGTAGTGTAGTGTTGGTTTTGTGTAGTGCTGGTGTTTTGTAGTGTAGTGTTGTGTAGTGTAGTGTGGTGTTGTGTAGTGTAGTGTAGTATTGGTTTTGTGTAGTGTAGTGTAGTGTTGGTGTTTTGTAGTGTATTGTTGTGTTGGTTTTGTGTTGTGTACTGTAGTATTGGTGTTGTGTAGTGTAGTGTAGTGTTGGTTTTGTGTAGTGTAGTGTTGGTGTTGTGTAGTTTTGTGTTGGTGTTGTGTAGTGTAGTGTTGGTGTTGTGTTGTGTACTGTAGTATTGGTGTTGTGTAGTGTAGTGTAGTGTTGGTTTTGTGTAGTGTTGGTGTTTTGTAGTGTAGTGTGGTGTTGTGTAGTGTAGTATTGGTTTTGTGTAGTGTAGTGTAGTGTTGGTGTTGTGTAGTGTAGTGTAGTGTTGGTGTTTTGTAGTGTTGGTGTTTTGTAGTGTAGTGTGGTGTTGTGTAGTGTAGTGTTGATGTGTTGTGTACTGTAGTATTGGTGTTTAGTGTAGTGTTGGTTTTGTGTAGTGTTGGTGTTTTGTAGTGTAGTGTTGTGTAGTGTTGTGTAGTGTAGTGTGGTGTTGTGTAGTGTAGTGTAGTATTGGTTTTGTGTAGTGTAGTGTAGTATTGGTGTTTTGTAGTGTAGTGTAGTGTTGGTTTTGTGTTGTGTACTGTAGTATTGGTGTTGTGTAGTGTAGTGTAGTGTTGGTGTTGTGTAGTGTAGTGTTGGTGTTGTGTAGTTTTGTGTTGGTGTTGTGTAGTGTAGTGTTGTGTAGTGTTGGTGTTTTGTAGTGTAGTGTTGTGTAGTGTGGTGTTGTGTAGTGTAGTATTGGTTTTGTGTAGTGTAGTGTTGGTGTTGTGTAGTGTAGTGTTGGTGTTTTGTAGTGTAGTCTTGTGTTGTGTAGTGTAGTGTAGTGTGGTGTTGTGTAGTGTAGTGTTGTGTTGTGTAGTGTAGTGTAGTGTGGTGTTGTGTAGTGTAGTGTAGTGTAGTGTTGGTGTTTTGTAGTGTAGTGTAGTATTGGTTTTGTGTAGTGTAGTGTAGTGTTGGTGTTGTGTAGTGTAGTGTAGTGTTGGTGTTGTGTACTGTAGTATTGGTGATGTGTAGTGTAGTGTAGTGTTGGTTTTGTGTAGTGTTGGTGTTTTGTAGTGTAGTGTTGTGTTGTGTAGTGTAGTGTAGTGTGATGTTGTGTAGTGTAGTGTTGGTGTTTTGTAGTGTAGTGTAGTATTGGTTTTGTGTAGTGTGGTGTTTTGTAGTGTAGTATTGGTTTTGTGTAGTGAAGTGTGGTGTTGTGTAGTGTAGTGTTGTGTAGTGTAGTGTAGTGTTGGTTTTGTGTTGTGTACTGTAGTATTGGTGTTGTGTACTGTAGTATTGGTTTTGTAGTGTAGTGTTGGTGTTGTGTAGTGTAGTGTTGTGTAGTGTAGTGTAGTGTTGGTTTTGTGTTGTGTACTGTAGTATTGGTGTTGTGTACTGTAGTATTGGTTTTGTAGTGTAGTGTTGGTGTTGTGTAGTGTAGTGTAGTGTAGTGTTGGTGTTTTGTAGTGTAGTGTTGTGTAGTATTGGTTTTGTGTAGTGTGGTGTTTTGTAGTGTAGTATTGGTTTTGTGTAGTGTAGTGTGGTGTTGTGTAGTGTTGGTGTTTTGTAGTGTAGTGTTGTGTTGTGTAGTGTAGTGTTGGTTTTGTGTAGTGTAGTGTTGGTGTTGTGTAGTTTTGTGTTGGTGTTGTGTAGTGTAGTGTAGGTGTTGTGTAGTGTAGTGTTGGTGTTGTGTAGTTTTGTGTTGGTGTTGTGTAGTGTAGTGTTGTGTAGTGTTGGTGTTGTGTAGTGTAGTGTAGTGTTGGTGTTGTGTAGTGTTGTGTAGTGTTGGTGTTTTGTAGTGTAGTGTTGTGTAGTGTAGTGTTGGTGTTTTGTAGTGTAGTGTTGGTGTTGTGTTGTGTACTGTAGTATTGGTGTTGTGTAGTGTAGTGTTGGTTTTGTGTAGTGTTGGTGTTTTGTAGTGTAGTGTTGTGTAGTGTAGTGTGGTGTTGTGTAGTGTAGTGTAGTATTGGTTTTGTGTAGTGTAGTGTAGTATTGGTGTTTTGTAGTGTAGTGTAGTGTTGGTTTTGTGTTGTGTACTGTAGTATTGGTGTTGTGTAGTGTAGTGTAGTGTTGGTGTTTTGTAGTGTAGTGTTGTTTAGTATTGGTTTTGTGTAGTGTGGTGTTTTGTAGTGTAGTATTGGTTTTGTGTAGTGTAGTGTGGTGTTGTGTAGTGTTTTGTAGTGTAGTGTTGTGTTGTGTAGTGTAGTGATGGTTTTGTGTAGTGTAGTGTTGGTGTTGTGTAGTTTTGTGTTGGTGTTGTGTAGTGTTGGTGTTGTGTAGTGTTGGTGTTGTGTAGTGTAGTGTTGGTGTTGTGTAGTGTTGGTGTTTTGTAGTGTAGTGTTGTGTAGTGTAGTGTTGGTGTTTTGTAGTGTAGTGTAGTGTAGTGTTGGTGTTGTGTTGTGTACTGTAGTATTGGTGTTGTGTAGTGTAGTGTTGGTTTTGTGTAGTGTTGGTGTTTTGTAGTGTAGTGTTGTGTAGTGTAGTGTGGTGTTGTGTAGTGTAGTGTAGTATTGGTTTTGTGTAGTGTAGTGTAGTATTGGTGTTTTGTAGTGTAGTGTAGTGTTGGTTTTGTGTAGTGTTGGTTTTGTGTTGTGTAGTGTAGTGTAGTGTTGGTTTTGTGTTGTGTTGGTGTTGTGTAGTGTAGTGTAGTGTAGTATTGGTGTTGTGTAGTGTAATGTTGTGTAGTGTTGGTGTTGTGTAGTGTTGGTGTTGTGTAGTGTAGTGTAGTATTGGTGTTGTGTAGTGTTGTGTAGTGTAGTGTAGTGTAATGTAGTGTTGGTGTTGTGTAGTGTAATGTTGTGTAGTGTTGGTGTTGTGTAGTGTTGTGCAGTGTAGTGTAGTGTAATGTAGTGTTGGTGTTGTGTAGTGTAATGTTGTGTAGTGTTGGTGTTGTGTAGTGTTGTGTAGTGTAGTGTAGTGTTGGTGTTGTGTAGTGTAATGTGTAGTGTAGTGTAGTGTTGGTGTTGTGTAGTGTAATGTTGTGTAGTGTTGGTGTTGTGTAGTTTAGTGTTGGTGTTGTGTAGTGTTGGTGTTGTGTAGTGTAGTGTAGTGTTGATGTTGTGTAGTGTTGGTGCTGTGTAGTGTAGTGTAGTGTTGATGTTGTGTAGTGTTGGTGTTGTGTAGTTTAGTGTTGGTGTTGTGTAGTGTTGGTGTTGTGTAGTGTAGTGTAGTGTTGATGTTGTGTAGTGTTGGTGCTGTGTAGTGTAGTGTTGGTGTTGTGTAGTGTTGGTGTTGTGTAGTGTAGTGTAGTGTTGGTGTTGTGTAGTGTTGGTGTTGTGTAGTGTAATGTTGTGTAGTGTTGGTGTTGTGTAGTGTAGTGTAGTGTTGGTGTTGTGTAGTGTTGGTGTTGTGTAGTGTAATGTTGTGTAGTGTTGGTGTTGTGTAGTGTAGTGTTGGTGTTGTGTAGTGCTGTGCAATAGCGTTGTGTAGTGAGTGTTTGTGTGTGAGTGTACATGTGTGTGTGTGTGTACGTGTGTGTGTGTGTATGTGTGTGTACATGTGTGTGTGTGTGTACGTGTGTGTGTGTGTACATGTGTGTGTGTGTGTGTGTGTGTGTGTATGTGTGTGTGTACATGTGTGTGTGTGTGTGTACGTGTGTGTGTGTGTGTGTGTACATGTGTGTGTGTACCTGTGTGTGTGTGTGTGTCTACATGTGTGTGTGTGTGTGTACATGTGTGTACGTGTGTGTGTGTGTGTACATGTGTGTGTGTACCTGTGTGTGTGTGTGTGTGTGTGTCTACATGTGTGTGTGTGTGTGTGTGTATGTGTGTGTGTGTGTACGTGTGTGTGTGTGTGTACGTGTGTGTTTGTGTACATGTGTGTGTGTGTGTGTACGTGTGTGTGTACATGTGTGTGTGTGTGTGTGTACGTGTGTGTGTGTTTGTACATGTGTGTGTGTGTGTGTGTGTGTGTGTACATGTGTGTGTGTGTGTGTGTGTGTGTGTGTGTGTGTGTGTGTACATGTGTGTGTGTGTGTGTGTACATGTGTGTGTGTGTGTGTGTGTGTGTACATGTGTGTGTGTGTGTGTGTGTGTGTATGTGTGTTTCGGTCACTAGTATGCTCAGGACTGAACATTACCTTTAGAATAAACAGAATCTGTACAGAACAATCCTAACCGGTGGTCAAATGTCCCTGACCCTGAGTTGTGTTGATTGTGTAAGTGTTGTGTGTCTGTGAGTGTGTAGTTTTTTGTGTGTAGAAAGCAGTGAGGTGTTGGAGCTGCAAAGAGAAAAACAGGAAAGTTTATATTTCCCTTTCTATGTTTATGCAGTGAGTGAGTTTATTAAGAGCTAAATTTCCACACACACACACACACACACACACACACACTCCCTTTACAGAGCTAAGAGACGAGGTTACAGGGTTTAATCAATGCCGTCTGCATTTTCATGTCCACAGAGAGCTGCT
>NC_080719.1:115000-147500 GCF_019097595.1 Hemibagrus wyckioides | reverse complement strand
ATTACTACGCAAATGATCCCACTAACCCAAGTATCCCACTTACAATACACCAAACAGCACAGAGGCAAGCCTCACACCTTCTGGCACAAAGTCATTTGGAGTGATGAGACCAAAATTGAACTTTTTGGCCACAGCCATAAACACTACACTTGGAGAGGCGTCAACAAGGCCTATGATGAAAGGTACACCATTCCTACTGTGAAACACGGAGGTGGATCGCTGATGTTTTGGGGATTTGTGAGCTACAAAGGCACAGGAAATTTGGTCAAAATTGATGGCAAGATGAATGCAGTATGTTATCAAAAAATACCAGAGGAAAATTTGCACTCATCAGCCCAGAAGCTGCGCATGGGACGTACTTGGACATTCCAACATGACAATGATCCAAAACACAAGGCCAAGTCGACCTGTCATTGGCTACAGCAGAATAAAGTGAAGGTTCTGGAGTGGCCATCTCAGTCTCCTGACCTCAATATCATTGAGCCACTCTGGGAAGATCTCAAACGTGCAGTTCATGCAAGACAGCCCAAGAATTTACAGGAACTGGAGGCTTTTTGCCAAGAAGAATGAGCAGCTTTACCATCTGAGAAGATAAAGAGCCTCATCCAGAACTACCAAAAATGACTTCAAGCTGTCATTGATGTAAAGGGGGCAATACACGGTATTAAGAACTGGGGTATGTAAACTTTTGATCAGGGTCATTTGGGTAGTTTCTGTTGTCATTATGATTTATAAAGAGTAAACACAGTCGATTGATAATAAATGGCTTCAGACAAACACTAACCATGAGTGAAAGAAAAGTTTGTGTTATCATTTATATTCTCTGAAAAATGGCCAAGAAATCATAAATTCTGCCAGGGTATGTAAACTTATGAGCACAACTGTATGTATTTTTATATATATATATTATTTGTGTGTGTGTGTGAGAGAGACAGACGTTTTTCAGCTGTTTGTCATTTTTTCTCTGTGTGTTTGCGTGCAGGTTTGTGGACAGAAGCTGTATTTAGATGGCAGGTGTACAGCTCTGAGTCAGGGTCAAGTGTTAGTTTAGCTAAAGATATACATACACACACACACACACACACACACACACACACACACACACATATATATATATACATTTACAGTCAGAGTGTAAAGAGAGATATTGAACAGATTTGAACAGAATTGGTAAAAATATTGAAACCAGTACCTACCTAGACATATTAAGAATTTCTACCCGAAAAGCCACTTATCTCTTTTTTTCAAAAATAAATATATAGATAAATAAATAAATAACTTGAACAAAAAACACTTGTCTAAAGAATCCTACACACATTTATTCCACATGCGCAGGAAGGAGTTCAGTGAGAATGTTATAATTAAGCAGCATTTTATTAAAGTCCTGATGTTGACCACAGTAAAGCTGAGCACAGTGTCCTGTGGACTGAAGTAAACAATGACATCATGTTGCTCACAGTGAGGAAGATAAAGGATGGACTTCTCTGTCGATGATGTCGAGTGTGAGGCGCTGAACTGCTGAAGACGTTACACAACATGACTCTTCACTTCCTGAAAGCTCATCATGAGATCGCTGACCACTGTCCATCTAGGTGAATGTGGGACTGTTCAGCATAATCGACTGGCTAATTAGCTTAGTGCATGTTACCTCTACAGCAGTGGTGATTTCCTGTTTGCAGCTAGTTAATGGTGCTATAATGAGTTAATAAGTGTACATTAGATTAATTACTATAAACAAACACGTAGCATGTGAATGTTTGGAACAGAGACGATTAGGACTGTTTAAGCAAAGCATTTTTAAAAGCTGTTTAAGGAGTGATGTTCACGACACGTTCTAGAATAAACGCCTGAGCTCTTATTTTTTTAAGTTTTTGATTTCTTGTGAAATCAAAGTTTTCTGGTGAGACTCACAGACACGCTCAGTAACTCCTCTAATAAAGAGTGGACTTGTACTAAACTCTGCATTCCACATCTCACAGTCCAGACTCGATTCACATCGTCCTCCACTTCCTGTGGAAACGCCCACTTTTCCCATGAGCTCATGCAGAAAGCAGAAAGGTCACCGATACGACAATAACAACACGAGCATGGAGAGCCAGCATGTAAGGCTAGCTGAAGGTTGATTTAGCTCAGGACAAATGTCTTGCTCTGAAACCCGTGTCAAACAAAGAAATACAACAACTTCAACAACTCTTTCTCTTCACCTTCCTCAGGAACAAATCAATGTCCGGGCCCACACCCAGAACCTGAGGAACCGGGCCAACTTTCCACAGAAAGACCTTGTGGAGAAATCCAGGCTAGCAACACTAGCCACACACACACACACATGTGCACACACACGCACGCACACACATATGCGCGTTGTGTTGTGTTTCTGCTCTATCTGTATTGTGTTACTGCCCCGTCTGTGTCGTGTTGTGTTACTGCCCCGTCTGAGTTGTGTTACTGCCCCATCTGAGTTGTTACTGCCCCGTCTGTGTCGTGTTGTGTTACTGCCCCGTCTGTATTGTGTTACTGCCCCGTCTGTGTTGTGCTACTGCCCCGTCTGTGTCGTGTTGTGTTCCTGCCTCATCTGTGTTTTGTTGTGTTACTGCCCCGTCTGAGATGTTACTGCCCCGCCTGTTTTGTTGTGTTACTGCCCCGTCTGTATTGTGTTACTGCCCCGTCTGTGTTGTGCTACTGCCCCGTCTGTGTTGTGTTCCTGCCCCGTCTGTGTTGTGTTCCTGCCCCATCTGAGTTGTGTTCCTGCCCCGTCTGTGTTGTGTTACTGCCCCGTCTGAGTTGTGTTGTGCTACTGCCCCGTCTGTGTTGTGTTACTGCCCCATCTGTATTGTGTTACTGCCCCGTCTGTGTCGTTTTGTGTTACTGCCCCGTCTGTCATTTTGTTACTGCGCCGTCTGTGTTGTGTTTCTGCCCTGTCTGTGTCATGTTCCTGCCCCGTCTGTGTTTTGTTGTTACTGCCTCGTCTGTGTTTTGTTGTGTTACTGCCCTGTCTGAGTTGTTACTGCCCTGTCTGTGTCGTGTTGTGTTACTGCCCCGTCTGAGTTGTGTTACTGCGCTATCTGTATTGTGTTACTGCCCCGTCTGTGTTGTGTTTCTGCCCCGTCTGTGTTTTGTTGTGTTACTGCCCCACCTGTGTTTTGTTGTGTTACTGCCCTGTCTGTGTCGTGTTGTGTTACTGCCCCGTCTGTATTGTGTTACTGCCCCGTCTGTATTGTGTTACTGCCCCGTCTGTGTTTTGTTGTGTTTCTGCCCTGTCTGTGTTGTGTTACTGCCCCGTCTGTGTTGTGTTAAAGCCCCGTCTGAGTTGTGTTACTGCCCCGTCTGAGTTGTGTTGTGTTACTGCCCCGTCTGTGTTGTGTCACTGCCCGTCTGTGTTGTGCTGTGTCACTGCCCGTCTGTGTTGTGCTGTGTTACTGCCCCGTCTGTGTTGTGTTACTGCCCCGTCTGTGTTGTGCTGTGTTACTGCCCTGTCTGTGTTGTACTGTGTTACTGCCCTGTCTGTGTTGTGTTGTGTTACTGCCCCGTCTGTGTTGTGCTACTACACCATCTGTGTTGTGTTGTGTTACTGCCCCGTCTGTGTCGTGTTACTGCCTCCTCTGTGTTGTGTTGTGTTACTGCCCTGTCTGTGTTGCTGCCTCGTCTGTGTTGTGTTACTGCCCCGTCTGAGTTGTGTTGTGTTACTGCCTCGTCTGTGTTGTGTTGTGTTACTGCCCTGTCTGTGTTGTGTTACTGCCCCGTCTGAGTTGTTGTATTACTGCCCCGTCTGTGTTTTGCTACTGCCCTGTCTGTGTTGTGTCGTGTTACTGCCCTGTCTGTGTTGTGTTGTGTTACTGCCCCGTCTGTGTTGTGTTGTGTTACTGCCCCGTCTGTGCTGTGTTGTGTTACTGCCCCGTCTGTGTTGTGTTACTGCCCCGTCTGTGTTGTGTTACTGCCCCGTCTGTGTTGTGTTGTGTTGTGTTACTGCCCCGTCTGTGTTGTGTTGTGTTACTGCCCTGTCTGTGTTGTGTTGTGTTACTGCCCTGTCTGTGTTGTGTTGCGTTACTGCCCTGTCTGTGTTGTGTTACTGCCCTGTCTGTGTTGTGTTACTGCTCCGTCTGTGTTGTGTTGTGTTACTGCCCTGTCTGTGTTGTGTTGCGTTACTGCCCCGTCTGTGTTGTGTTGCGTTACTGCCCCGTCTGTGTTTTGCTACTGCCCTGTCTGTGTTGTGTTACTGCCCCGACTGTGTTGTGTTGTGTTACTGCCCCGACTGTGTTGTGTTGTGTTACTGCCCCGTCTGTGTTGTGTTGTGTTACTGCCCTGTCTGTGTTGTGTTACTGCCCTGTCTGTGTTGTGTTGCGTTACTGCCCCGTCTGTGTTGTGTTACTGCCCCGTCTGTGTTGTGTTACTGCCCTGTCTGTGTTGTGTTACTGCCCTGTCTGTGTTGTGTTACTGCTCCGTCTGTGTTGTGTTGTGTTACTGCCCCGACTGTGTTGTGTTGTGTTACTGCCCCGTCTGTGTTGTGTTGTGTTACTGCCCCGTCTGTGTTGTGTTACTGCCCCGTCTGTGTTGTGTTGTGTTACTGCCCCGTCTGTGTTGTGTTGTGTTACTGCCCCGTCTGTGTTGTGTTGTGTTACTGCCCCGTCTGTGTTGTGTTGTGTTACTGCCCCGTCTGTGTTGTGTTGTGTTACTGCCCCGTCTGTGTTGTGTTGTGTTACTGCCCCTCTGTGTTGTGTTGTGTTACTGCCCCGTCTGTGTTGTGTTACTGCCCTGTCTCTGTTGTGTTACTGCCCTGTCTGTGTTGTGTTGTGTTACTGCCCCGTCTGTGTTGTGTTGTGTTACTGCCCCGTCTGTGTTGTGTTGTGTTACTGCCCCGTCTGTGTTGTGTTGTGTTACTGCCCCGTCTGTGTTGTGTTGTGTTACTGCCCCGTCTGTGTTGTGTTGTGTTACTGCCCCTCTGTGTTGTGTTGTGTTACTGCCCTGTCTGTGTTGTGTTACTGCCCCGTCTGTGTTGTGTTACTGCCCCGTCTGTGTTGTGTTGTGTTACTGCCCCGTCTGTGTTGTGTTGTGTTACTGCCCTGTCTGTGTTGTGTTGTGTTACTGCCCTGTCTGTGTTGTTGTGTTACTGCCCCGTCTGTGTTGTGTTACTGCCCCGTCTGTGTTGTGTTGTGTTACTGCCCCGTCTGTGTTGTGTTACTGCCCCGTCTGTGTTGTGTTGTGTTACTGCCCCGTCTGTGTTGTGTTGTGTTACTGCCCCTCTGTGTTGTGTTGTGTTACTGCCCCGTCTGTGTTGTGTTACTGCCCTGTCTGTGTTGTGTTGTGTTACTGCCCCGTCTGTGTTGTGTTGTGTTACTGCCCCGTCTGTGTTGTGTTGTGTTACTGCCCCTCTGTGTTGTGTTGTGTTACTGCCCTGTCTGTGTTGTGTTGTGTTACTGCCCCGTCTGTGTTGTGTTGTGTTACTGCCCCGTCTGTGTTGTGTTGTGTTACTGCCCCTCTGTGTTGTGTTGTGTTACTGCCCCGTCTGTGTTGTGTTGTGTTACTGCCCCGTCTGTGTTGTGTTGTGTTACTGCCCTGTCTGTGTTGTGTTGTGTTACTGCCCTGTCTGTGTTGTGTTGTGTTACTGCCCCGTCTGTGTTGTGTTACTGCCCTGTCTGTTGTGTTGTGTTACTGCCCCGTCTGTGTTGTGTTGTGTTACTGCCCCTCTGTGTTGTGTTGTGTTACTGCCCCTCTGTGTTGTGTTACTGCCCCGTCTGTGTTGTGTTGTGTTACTGCCCTGTCTGTGTTGTGTTGTGTTACTGCCCTGTCTCTGTTGTGTTACTGCCCCGTCTGTGTTGTGTTGTGTTACTGCCCCGTCTGTGTTGTGTTGTGTTACTGCCCTGTCTGTGTTGTGTTGTGTTACTGCCCTGTCTCTGTTGTGTTACTGCCCCGTCTGTGTTGTGTTACTGCCCCGTCTGTGTTGTGTTGTGTTACTGCCCCGTCTGTGTTGTGTTACTGCCCTGTCTCTGTTGTGTTACTGCCCTGTCTGTGTTGTGTTGTGTTACTGCTCCGTCTGTGTTGTGTTACTGCCCTGTCTGTGTTGTGTTGTGTTACTGCCCCGACTGTGTTGTGTTGTGTTACTGCCCTGTCTGTGTTGTGTTGTGTTACTGCCCCGTCTGTGTTGTGTTGTGTTACTGCCCCGTCTGTGTTGTGTTGTGTTACTGCCCCGTCTGTATTGTGTTACTGCCCCGCCTGTGTTGTGTTGTGTTACTGCCCCGTCTGTGTTGTGTTGTGTTACTGCCCCTCTGTGTTGTGTTGTGTTACTGCCCCGTCTGTGTTGTGTTACTGCCCCGTCTGTGTTGTGTTGTGTTACTGCCCCGTCTGTGTTGTGTTACTGCCCCGTCTGTGTTGTGTTGTGTTACTGCCCCGTCTGTGTTGTGTTGTGTTACTGCCCCGTCTGTGTTGTGTTGTGTTACTGCCCCGTCTGTGTTGTGTTGTGTTACTGCCCCGTCTGTGTTGTGTTGTGTTACTGCCCCTCTGTGTTGTGTTGTGTTACTGCCCCGTCTGTGTTGTGTTGTGTTACTGCCCCGTCTGTGTTGTGTTGTGTTACTGCCCCGTCTGTGTTGTGTTGTGTTACTGCCCCTCTGTGTTGTGTTGTGTTACTGCCTCGTCTGTGTTGTGTTGTGTTACTGCCCCGTCTGTGTTGTGTTACTGCCCCGTCTGTGTTGTGTTGTGTTACTGCCCCGTCTGTGTTGTGTTGTGTTACTGCCCCGTCTGTGTTGTGTTGTGTTACTGCCCCGTCTGTGTTGTGTTGTGTTACTGCCCCGTCTGTGTTGTGTTGTGTTACTGCCCCGTCTGTGTTGTGTTGTGTTACTGCCCCGTCTGTGTTGTGTTACTGCCCTGTCTCTGTTGTGTTACTGCCCTGTCTGTGTTGTGTTGTGTTACTGCTCCGTCTGTGTTGTGTTGTGTTACTGCCCCGTCTGTGTTGTGTTGTGTTACTGCCCCGTCTGTGTTGTGTTACTGCCCCGTCTGTGTTGTGTTGTGTTACTGCCCCGTCTGTGTTGTGTTGTGTTACTGCCCCGTCTGTATTGTGTTACTGCCCCGCCTGTGTTGTGTTGTGTTACTGCCCCGTCTGTGTTGTGTTGTGTTACTGCCCCTCTGTGTTGTGTTGTGTTACTGCCCCGTCTGTGTTGTGTTACTGCCCCGTCTGTGTTGTGTTGTGTTACTGCCCCGTCTGTGTTGTGTTACTGCCCCGTCTGTGTTGTGTTGTGTTACTGCCCCGTCTGTGTTGTGTTGTGTTACTGCCCCGTCTGTGTTGTGTTGTGTTACTGCCCCGTCTGTGTTGTGTTGTGTTACTGCCCCGTCTGTGTTGTGTTGTGTTACTGCCCCTCTGTGTTGTGTTGTGTTACTGCCCCGTCTGTGTTGTGTTGTGTTACTGCCCCGTCTGTGTTGTGTTGTGTTACTGCCCCGTCTGTGTTGTGTTGTGTTACTGCCCCTCTGTGTTGTGTTGTGTTACTGCCTCGTCTGTGTTGTGTTGTGTTACTGCCCCGTCTGTGTTGTGTTACTGCCCCGTCTGTGTTGTGTTGTGTTACTGCCCCGTCTGTGTTGTGTTGTGTTACTGCCCCGTCTGTGTTGTGTTGTGTTACTGCCCCGTCTGTGTTGTGTTGTGTTACTGCCCCGTCTGTGTTGTGTTGTGTTACTGCCCCGTCTGTGTTGTGTTACTGCCCTGTCTCTGTTGTGTTACTGCCCTGTCTGTGTTGTGTTGTGTTACTGCTCCGTCTGTGTTGTGTTGTGTTACTGCCCCGTCTGTGTTGTGTTGTGTTACTGCCCCGTCTGTGTTGTGTTGTGTTACTGCTCCGTCTGTGTTGTGTTGTGTTACTGCCCCGTCTGTGTTGTGTTGTGTTACTGCCCCGTCTGTGTTGTGTTGTGTTACTGCCCCGTCTGTGTTGTGTTACTGCCCTGTCTCTGTTGTGTTACTGCCCTGTCTGTGTTGTGTTGTGTTACTGCCCCGACTGTGTTGTGTTACTGCCCTGTCTCTGTTGTGTTACTGCCCTGTCTGTGTTGTGTTGTGTTACTGCCCCGTCTGTGTTGTGTTACTGCCCTGTCTCTGTTGTGTTACTGCCCTGTCTGTGTTGTGTTGTGTTACTGCCCTGTCTGTGTTGTGTTGTGTTACTGCCCCGACTGTGTTGTGTTGTGTTACTGCCCCGACTGTGTTGTGTTACTGCCCCGTCTGTGTTGTGTTACTGCCCTGTCTCTGTTGTGTTACTGCCCTGTCTGTGTTGTGTTGTGTTACTGCCCCGTCTGTGTTGTGTTACTGCCCCCGTCAGAGTGAGAGTAGAAAACTAACCCTAAATAAGGGTGTGTGTGTGTGTGTGTGTGTGTGTGTGTGTGTGTGTGTGTGTGTGTTATTTCAGTCATGCTAGAACCTGCCATGTGAATATAATCAGGTGTTGGAGTGTAACGCAGTGTAAAGGGATGCAGACAGAAACTCTTCCTAGTGTGTACTGTGTGTATAAGATTTATACTGTCTGTGAATGGCTTTGTTCTTAAATACTGCGCTGTTCCACTTGATCCAGATGAGGAGCAGAAGATCTCTGGAGAAATCCTCAGGATTCCCAGGAATGGGAATAATGTTCTAAAGAACATTATCATGCAACTGGATTAGAGCAAAGAAGATGAAGAAGAGGAGGAGGAGGACAAAGGTCTGTAGTGTGATTGAGGAAATGAAGGCGAGCGCAGCTGATCAGAACATTCATGAGAACATAGTATACGTAAGACACTATGAGATGAACACAAGGTGATGAGAAATGTAATTGATGTGAATTTGCTCTACAACGTAGCAGAACTTACCCAGTAATGGTGAATGGTCGCACCTCAGTAAAAACAGTTTGACAGTTAAAATCTTTTAATTACACACAATCTCTAACTGCTTCATGTGTAACGGTAAAGTGCTGCTGTGTGAAGGTGAGGGTTCAGAGGAAGCTGAGTTCAGGAGAAGCTGCAGGTAAATGAAATGCATCATCACTTCAAACAACCTGCCCATCAAGCACAAAGGCACGATTCCTACTGAGATTAAAGAAGTGAAAGAGTTCCTGAGTGACCTCTAGCCCTGTTCCTGCAGACCCTGTGGCATTAACCTTCAATCATTCTGCCCAAAGAGCAGCTGGAACCAAACTGCAGTTTCCCCTAGAACTCAGCTGGGGGCCTGAAAAAAAAGTCCAGCTACAGAGCAATGTCCACTGACTGATCACATGACCACACTGTCTGATCATGTGACCATGCCACTGACCGTCTAAAAAACACTACAGCCTGTATTTAACAACGTTTGAGAGAAGTGCTCTGTATGTACTGACGGACAGCTTCCTCGTGTGTGACCTGCTTCTGAAAACCACACAGTGGGTAAAGAGTTCACGAGCTCGCTGCAGCTGCTCTGCTTTCACATCTGATGTTCTTAGAAACTCCACTGCACCACAGAGGCCTTGTTTACAACTCTGTCCTCAATTCAAAATAGTGGTAAGGTCTTCCTCTCTCTGACAGAACTGTTCTGTTCCTCTTTTCCTGAACTTCCTCTGTCGTGATCTCAGAGTTCAGTCGTAGTGAGCAATGCTGAAATCTCATATTTGTGATATTATAATTTACAGACCCCCAAAAGGCAAATATTCTGAATTTGCAGATTTCATTTCAAACCTAGCTGTTTCTCTCAACATAGCATTAACTGTGGGAGACTTTATTCACTCTGATAAATCGGAAGCCCCTCTGAGGGTCTCAGCTGTGTCCGTCCTAGATTCAGTAGGTGTTCATCAGAACGTAAATGGACCCAGTCATAATGGAGGTCACACTCTTAATCTCAATCTAATATTCAGATTAAATATAGTCACAGTTTCACTCACAGCTTCTTCCACAATCTGAAGCCATCCCTGACCATTATCTCATCTCGGTTAAAATGTGTCTTATATAACTTATCTAGGAAAAGAATAAACTAGCACCCTGCTATAATGACCACAAACACACCTTAAAGACCACTAAATATTAGAATGTAAATGGTGTCAAAATAAATTGGAAATATTTCAGTAAGCATTGAAGGAAAGTCTCCTGAGCTCCAGAAAATCTCTCAGTGCCACTAGATCAGCATTTCTCTCCACGTTAATCAAAGACAACAAAAAAAATCCTAAATCCTAAATACTGGGGCAGAATTAACTAGGAGTAAAACCACTGCAGAAAAGGCACGCCATCTACATGCAGCAGCAATGACTTCATGAATTATTTCAGTGGCAAAATTGTGAATATCAGGCAAAAATCTCAGACTATTAATTTAAAACCAAATTACATGATCTGATCAGCTGTTTCACTCCCCTTTGAAAGACACCAGCTTATTAAGATAGAAGAATGTGTAAAGGACATTAGACCAGTGGTTCCCAAAGTTGGTGCCGACAACTGGCTAGGGGTGCTGCAGAATCTCATCTTTTTTCCAATTTAAACAGCCAAAAATAATTATCGTACCATATAATAACCTTTAACAGCATATATTTTAAAAATATAAAAACACCAACATAAGAGCATGTCCAAACAAAAATAAATAACCATAAAAAACACTGATATACTTCATACATATTTAAAATTAAATATTTATTTTAAATATAAAGCAGAAATGTCACAGCCAAGAAGACCAACAGACATCAACCCGGAACCACCAACACCAAAAAATAAATAAAATCAGGCGATACAGTGAAAGCTACCTGGCTTACTGTTTTACATGGATCAGAGAGAAAGGAAATAATGAAAATAGTGTAACAACAGACAAACTTAACAGTTTCAAGGCCAAGAAATACTGAAAAATAAAAACATCAACATATTTCCCGAAACAGCAGAGGACCCACTTGTAGCCAGGAAAGGTTGGAGTATTACTTCCCCGCTGTTAATGAAAACTTCAATGTGCTGTTGCTGTTTTCAACTTCTTACTTGTGTGAGCTAGCGTTCTCATCCCTGGCATACGTGAAAAACAAAAAAGTCAGTACCTGTCAGTGAAGCACGATCTACGAGTTGAACTATCTTCAATCTTCCCCCATGTCAAGAGGCTGTGCTCACAAAAGCAGGCACATGTATCCCATTAAAATGCCTGTGACGCAGTTCCATGCACAGATATTTTAGATTTAAGATATAAGGTCAGGTTTGAAGAAGGCATTGGGTTTTAATGAGAAACCAAAGAAAAAATGAATTTGATTTGTTTATTATTATTTAAAGAGTTAAGTAAATCTTTAAATGCGTTTTGTTCCATTGATTCCCACATACAGTAAATGGTTCAAATCAGTCTGTTGACATGCATCATCCAGTTCTAAAAGACAGATAGTTCATTTTAAATGGGCTGCTTCACCTCATTATGTCCGTTGTGATGCATTTATAATAACTTTTGTTACTGTTTATGCTTTATTTGTTGTTTGTTCATTTGGATTTAATTTTATATATGTATGTACGCATGAACATTTAGTTTAATTGAGTTGAGGTGCCGTGGAAAAAAAGACGCTACAAAGGGGTGCTGTGCTTTCAAAAAGTTTGGGAACCACTGCATTAGACAGTGGACAGTCACTAACGTCCCCCTGCTTAACTCTGACAGACAGAGGTGCTAGTACTAGGACCACATGGAGCTAGAAGTAAACTTTCTGATTATAGAGTAATGGTGGATGGTCTTTCTGTTTCATCTTGTCCAGCAGTAAAAGATCTTGGTGTGATTATTGACTCTGGTCTTTCATTTGAAGCTCATGTAGATTTTTTGACCTATAAAGCACTGATTGGTGTACTGGGATGTTTGGATTATGCTCTTGCATTACTACTCTCACATGGTCACTCAGATTTTCTGACTGTGAAGTGGTTGGACGCTTTATGTCCATCATGTCTGTCACTGTCTGGCTCTCCCTTTTAGTTATGTCGTCATACCTAGTCTTGCCGGAGTCCCTGCCTGCACTTTATACATAATCTACATTGTCTTTAAACATCACATGATCAGAATCATAATTAATATTCTGTCTCTCTCTCTCTCTCTCTCTCTCTCTTGAGCTAGGTCTGGTTCCTCTCAAGGTTTCTTCCTCATATCATCACAGGGAGTTTTTTTCTCTGACATGCTCATTAGGGATACATTTTAATGTAAAAACCTGTCATTTATATACTACATTTATATAATTCTGTAAATCTGATTTGCTTGCTATAGAAATAAAATGTAATTGAGGTGTTGCAGTGATTTAGTGTTTCAGTCACTGAAAATCAGTATTGTGATACAGGCGATGGTGCAAGAGCTCTAAACCTGAGCTGTGGCTGCTGCTGAATCGTATGAAAACAGAGCTGTGTCTGAGTTTCATCAGAGAAATCAGAAAAAAACCCAAAATGAAATACTTTTAACAACTGAAGTCATGTTTTAGCAGAAATTCAGTGTCCAGGAGATGTTGTGAGGAACCTGAACACCTTCTTCTCAACACAAACAGATATTTAATATTCATTCTTAAGCATGTCACATTGCTGCATTCAGACTTCCTCATGTTCAGAAGGATGACCGCTTTGTTCCCTGCCTGCAGAATAAAACTGATCTTCAGATGAATAAAAGCTCTGCAGCTGGCTCTGTGACAGAAACACAGCTCTGTTACCGTTTTAGGCTTCAGAGCGCTCAGACAGCACAAATGCTATTACAGCACCAGACTGAGCCTCATAAATAAGCAGTAATGGCCTCGGAGTCAGAGCAGAGCGGCTGTCCTTACGGGACCTCAAAATGGCACCAAGACAAGAAAACATGGTACGGTCCGAACGCAGACGGCAGGTGGTACGGTCTGAATGAAGACAGAAGGTGGAACGGTTCTGTCCCGTCCCTTTAATATCCTAAAAGTAAAAGCTCTTAGCTCAAATTACCTCAGTGCATCATTTGGTTATAAAGAGTTCAGCACTACAAATGATGAACAGATGAAATAAACTCCAGGAATAAAACTCACACGGCTGATCCCTGCTCCATCCTGCAGGCAGCTACAGGGGGAACGGGAACGGGACAGCAGCGGAACCCTGTTCTCCTCTGGGCTGAAAAACCCATGAGTTCCATCACCTGACAGGAGACCTACACCACTCCTCTACACCTACACCACTCCTCTACACCTACACCATTCCTCTACACCTACACCACTCCTCTACACCTACACCACTCCTCTACACCTCCACCACTGCTCTACAGCTACACCTCCACCACTCCTCTACACCTACACCACTCCTCTACACCTACACCATTCCTCTACACCTACACCATTCCTCTACACCTCTACCACTCCTCTACACCTACACCACTCCTCTACACCTACACCACTCCTCTACACCTACACCATTCCTCTACACCTACACCACTCCTCTACACCTACACCACTCCTCTACACCTACACCACTCCTCTACACCTACACCATTCCTCTACACCTACACCATTCCTCTACACCTCCACCACTCCTCTACACCTACACCACTCCTCTACACCTCCACCACTCCTCTACACCTCCACCACTCCTCTACACCTCCACCACTCCTCTACACCTACACCACTCCTCTACACCTCCACCACTCCTCTACACCTCCACCATTCCTCTACACCTACACCACTCCTCTACACCTACACCATTCCTCTACACCTACACCATTCCTCTACACCTACACCATTCCTCTACACCTACACCACTCCTCTACACCTCCACCACTGCTCTACAGCTACACCTCCACCACTCCTCTACACCTCCACCACTCCTCTACAGCTACACCTCCACCACTCCTCTACACCTACACCACTCCTCTACAGCTGCAGAGATTTAACAAATCAGTTCATTTCAAAACCTTTCTCTCTCTCTCTCTCTCTCTCTCTCTCTCTCTCTGAGATCCTATATAAGAATAGATGCTGATAAAATTGTCTTCTGAACATCTTATCATAAAACTGCTTCATGCTTCATAAGCAGTTTCAGTCTGGAGAGTGTCTCAGGGACACTCAGAGACCGAAATTCAGGTCAGGGTCATCAGAAACAACAGAATTAACAGGAATAATAAGTGCAGTAGGTTCTGCAGTGTGTACTTCTGTTCCTTCTTTTTGTGTCATTTAGAGATGAAGCGGAGTGCAGGACTAAGAAAATAACGTTCAGAATTCAGTTCAGTAAAATATACTGCAGCACAACTGATCTGTGAGAAATTTCTTGTGGAAAATCTCCGTTTTTGTAAAATCTGAATAAAAGATATATATACACCGATCAGCCATGGCCCCCTGGTGGTCCAGCGACAGGATCCCGCGCCCTCATTGCCGCGGCCCAGGTTCGATTCCCAGGCAGGGCGCCGGCCCAGCCACAGAAGAGTTGACTCTCTGTGCCAGTCCCAAGCCCGGATAAAAATGGGAGGGTTGCGACAGGAAGGTCATCCGGCGTAAAACCTGTGCCAAATCATGCAGATCAAATGATCCGCCACAAAAATAGCAGACCTGCCAATGTGCAGGACAGATGCTAGGAAAAAATAAATAAATAAAAATGAATACACCGATCAGCCATAACATTGTGAGCAGTTCCAGGTGACGTGAATAAGTCTGGTGATCTCCTCATCATGGCACCTGTGGCCAAATTGTGATGGCTAGACCACTGGATCAGAGCATCTTCAAAACTGCAGCTCTTGTGGGGTCCCGGTCTGCAGTGGTCAGTATCTATCAAAAGTGGTCCAATGAAGGAACAGTGGTTAACCGGCAACAGGGTCATGGGTGGTCAAGGCTCATTGATGCATATGGTGAGTGAAGGCTGGCCCGTGTGATCCGATTTGAGCTACTGTTATTCAAATTGCTGAAGAAGTAAATGCTGGTTCTGATAGAAAGGTGTGTGCATCACAGTTTGCACACAGTGCATCACAGTTTGTTGTGTATGTGGCCGGATGGCCGCAGACCAGTCAGGGTGTCCATGCTGACCCCTGTGCACTGCTGAAAGCACCAACAATGGGCACATGAGCATCAGACCTGGACTACGGTGCAATGGAAGAAGGTGGCCTGGTCTGATGAATCACGTTCTGCTGGGAAACCTTGGGTCCTGACATTAATGTGGATGTTACTTTGACACATACGTAACCTAAGCATTGTTGCAGACCATGTACATCCTTTCATGTAAACGGTATTCCATGATGGCTGTGGCCTGTTTCAGCAGTGCCACAAATATAAGTAGGTGGTCATAATGTTATGCCTGATTGGTGTATATATATATATATATATAAAGAGAGAGAGAGAGAGAGAGATCCTGATCAGCTGATCTTCAGCCTAAACAAAGCCCAGAGTGAGGCTGTAACTCAGAGACTAAAATGATCAGATGGAGTGATTGTGAGGCCTGCTGTCACAGTTAGCATAAGGATTAGCATTTGCATGGTGCTGTCATTAAGCCTCCATGTGACTATTCACCTCCTCTGGCAAACTGGACTTGATAAAAACATGCATTATGTCTGTGCTCTAAATATCAGGGAACTTTTGTCTAGTTTTATCAAAAAACAGAAAATACAGAAACAATCTAAAACAGTGAGATTATTTTAAACTTGACGTGAAAAGGCAGTAAAATGTTTTAAAAAGTGTCCTTACAATATTACAGCATTTTCTGAGTATCATTATCTATGAAAAACTATGCATCAATGCACAAAATGTCCTGAAAATGTACCTTATATAATGGCTTTTTATAAGGTATTGTTTGTTTTCACGTGAGAAACAAATAGATAAAAATGTAACATTTATTTACACAAAAACCATCGTATGTCATTTCAAACTGACTTCAAAAATAATTCCTCTTCCCAAAATAGACTGACACTACACTAGTTTTTACACACTACACTAAATACACTATATATATATATATATGTTGGTACCACAAATAGTAAAGGCTACAGCAGGGGGCGGAGCTTTTTTTTTTTTTTACAAAGCCCCACAGTTATGGAACAGCCTCATTGTTTAAGTCCAGGCTGAAGACACAAACAAACTTGGACCTGCGTGACCCACCCTGGTCTCTACTTCTGGTTGGAATCTCATCACTGCTGCTGAGGACAACCTGGAGATACATGGGACTGCAGTGGACAGAACCAGCTGAAGACTATGGCTTTGATCTGCTGTTGCTGTGGGTTTTGCACACAGTCCCCATCATTATATGTATGATGGCTTCAGCAGGATTAGGGTGAGATTTAAATCATGTGAAATGTAATTAGTCTTATATTTATACTGAATTAAAAATTATACTGACGATAATTCAAAAATTACACTGATGATCATGTTTCTAAGTGGCTCCAAAGCTCCTGACTGCACAAGTCCACTTATAGTTATAGAAAGAACATACCACTCTCTCTGTTTATAATGATTTATAATCCCACTCTCTCTGTTTATAATGAGTTATAATCCCACTCTCTGTGTTTATAATGATTTATAATCCCACTCTCAGTGTTTATAATGATTTATAATCCCACTCTCAGTGTTTATAATGATTTATAATCCCACTCTCAGTGTTTATAATGATTTATAATCCCACTCTCAGTGTTTATAATGATTTATAATCCCACTCTCAGTGTTTATAATGATTTATAATCCCACTCTCAGTGTTTATAATGATTTATAATCCCACTCTCAGTGTTTATAATGATTTATAATCCCACTCGCTGTGTTTATAATGATTTATAATCCCACTCTCAGTGTTTATAATGATTTATAATCCCACTCTCAGTGTTTATAGTGATTTATAATCCCACTCTCAGTGTTTATAATGATTTATAATCCCACTCTCAGTGTTTATAATGATTTATAATCCCACTCTCACTGTTTATAATGATTTATAATCCCACTCTCTCTGTTTATAATGATTTATAATCCCACTCTCAGTGTTTATAATGATTTATAATCCCACTCTCAGTGTTTATAATGATTTATAATCCCACTCGCTATGTTTATAATGATTTATAATCCCACTCTCAGTGTTTATAATGATTTATAATCCCACTCTCAGTGTTTATAATGATTTATAATCCCACTCGCTGTGTTTATAATGATTTATAATCCCACTCTCAGTGTTTATAGTGATTTATAATCCCACTCTCAGTGTTTATAATGATTTATAATCCCACTCTCAGTGTTTATAATGATTTATAATCCCACTCTCTGTGTTTATAATGATTTATAATCCCACTCTCAGTGTTTATAATGATTTATAATCCCACTCGCTGTGTTTATAATGATTTATAATCCCACTCTCAGTGTTTATAATGATTTATAATCCCACTCTCAGTGTTTATAATGATTTATAATCCCACTCGCTATGTTTATAATGATTTATAATCCCACTCTCAGTGTTTATAATGATTTATAATCCCACTCTCAGTGTTTATAATGATTTATAATCCCACTCGCTGTTTATAATGATTTATAATCCCACTCTCAGTGTTTATAGTGATTTATAATCCCACTCTCAGTGTTTATAATGATTTATAATCCCACTCTCAGTGTTTATAATGATTTATAATCCCACTCTCACTGTTTATAATGATTTATAATCCCACTCTCTCTGTTTATAATGATTTATAATCCCACTCTCAGTGTTTATAATGATTTATAATCCCACTCTCAGTGTTTATAATGATTTATAATCCCACTCGCTATGTTTATAATGATTTATAATCCCACTCTCAGTGTTTATAATGATTTATAATCCCACTCTCAGTGTTTATAATGATTTATAATCCCACTCGCTGTGTTTATAATGATTTATAATCCCACTCTCAGTGTTTATAGTGATTTATAATCCCACTCTCAGTGTTTATAATGATTTATAATCCCACTCTCAGTGTTTATAATGATTTATAATCCCACTCTCAGTGTTTATAATGATTTATAATCCCACTCTCTGTGTTTATAATGATTTATAATCCCACTCTCAGTGTTTATAGTGATTTATAATCCCACTCTCAGTGTTTATAGTGATTTATAATCCCACTCTCAGTGTTTATAGTGATTTATAATCCCACTCTCAGTGTTTATAGTGATTTATAATCCCACTCTCTGGTGTCACCCAGATAAGGATGAGGTTTCACTCACTTCCTCATGTCTTTTCAGAGAGTTTTTCCTTCACCACCATCACCTCTGACTCGCTCATTAGGGACAAATATAAAATTATATACACAAACATGGTTAAATAAATCCTCTTTATCAAACAGCTGGGAGGATTTTTTTCTGCTCAGCTCTGAAGAATCTGAAAAAGAGTTTAGTGTAGCTGAGGTTTACTAGACTGATGTGTGTTGATGTATTTGAGAATGGTGTGCGGCTGTGATGTGTGATGTTTTAGTAATTTTTTTCTTTTTGCTGTCAGTGCATTAAAGTGTTTTTGGTTGTAAAAAGACGTTAGTCTGATGGTAAAGGTGTGAGTTCGGTGTCTACACTTCACAGGAGTAAACAGGATATCTCAGACACAGACACACCGAGCACATGAAAGCCACAAGCTGCACGACTCTGAGCCAGAAGCAGACGAGAGACTCGCGTGGGTGCAGATACACACGAACACACAAACACTGCGTGTGGAAAGCGTGTTCTCTAAACACACTACGCACACCATACACACACCATACACACTATACACACGGCGCATAAACACTGCATGTGGAAAGCATGTTCTCTAAACACACAACACATCATACACACTATACACTCCATACACACTATACACATGGCACATAAACACTGTGTGTGGAAACCGTGGAAAGACTAAACACACTATACACATCATACACACACTACACACTATACACAAAATGCACACCATACACAATCCATACACAATACACACAATACACAGTATACACCATACACACTCCACACACCATACACACACTACACACTCTGTTTCTCTTTGCTAAAACACATGTAATCTAAAAAGAGCATCACGTGTAACTCATATCAGTCTGTAAATACTGAATGCGCTCACAGCCTCCTGCTGCAGCATGAAACTGAGAGCCAATGAAGTGCAGCACCAGCATGTCCTATTTCCAGGAAAGTTCACTAACCCCTGGAGAGCAGAGTGTGTATCCTGCTCAGAGCTGTGTGTTCACGCTGATACAGGAAGTGAGCCGATAGAAAATACGCAACAGTGGAGATCAGCAGTAAGGCCACAGAGAGGTTTGGGCCTGATGGAGTATTTTTAAACATGTGGGTGGAGATCCTCTTTCACAATCACTGTTTAGGAAGTTTCCCTTTTTCCCAACCTCACTGCATATTGGGACACGCCCCAAAACAATAAGGCTTTATTAATGCCAATGCTTATCACCTGAAAGGCTGCATTCTAAATCAACTAAATCCTTTTATTCTATTTAAATAAAAACAAATCCATATCAGTGTGTGTACATCTAATCCTCTATAATCAACTATTATTATTATTATTATAGTTAAAGCTTACAGTGTTATTTTTAATGCATGCTGTTCAGGAAAGAACGGTTCTGCGTGTTCTCTACAGAGAGAACCCTGATCACTGAGGGGTTTTTATTATGATGAGAATCTGAAGACACAGAATGATCAGAAAATTATTTACAATTACTTTTATTGTACAAAGTGGAACTTTAATTCGAAGAGCTTTGAACTCAAGTGTGTGTGAGAAATCAACAGGTGAGCTAAAAATCCACACACACACACACACACACACACACACACACACACAGAGTGTGTGAACAGAGCTGCTGTTTTAACCTTGAGCAGAGTGAAGTTTACTTTGAGCTACAGAGGCCCAGAAACACATTCATTAAAACAATATACGTTATATAAAGAGCAGTTTCCTTGCCTGTGTGTGTGTGTTCCCTAAATAAGATGTAAAGATGTAACTATTTTGATAAAAATGAAATAAATGTGTGTTTTGTGCTTTGTGTTATTGATAATTTCCAGTCTGCACTGATGCACAAAACTGAAGACTGACCCATTTTATACAGTCTTATGCAAAAGTTTAGGCACCCCTTGATAAATAACAGATTTTGGTGATTTTTTAATTGAAAAGATGTTAACACAGTCTCTCTTGGAAATGGAAAAAATGCACAATATTTTCAGCAAACACTGATGCGTAGTTACTTCTTATGCCATAAATTGAACAAAGATAAAAAATAAAAACATTATTTTGGCACTGTGCAAAAGTTTGGGCACCCTACATAATCAGTACATAGTAACACCTCCTCTGCAGATATCACAGCTTGCAAACGCTTTTTATAGCCAGCTAAAAGTCTTTCAATTCTTGTACTTGAGATTTTCTCCCATTCTTCCTTGCAAAAGGCTTCTAGTTCTGTAATATTCTTTGGTCGTCTTGCATGCACAGCTCTTTTAAGATCTACCCACAAATTTTCAATGATGTTTAAATCAGGGGACTGTGATGGCCATTCCAAAACCTTCAGCTTGCGTCTCTTTAGGTATTCCATAGTGGATTTCGAGGTATGTTTAGGATCATTGTCCTGTTGTAGAAGCCATCCTCTTTTCAGCTTCAGCTTTTTTACAGAAGGTGTGATGTTTGCTTCCAGAATTTGCTGGTATTTAGTGGAATCCATTCTTCCCTCCACCCGTGCAATGTTTCCTGTGCCACTGGCTGCAACACAACCCCAAAGCATGATAGCTCCACCCCCATGCTTAATAGTTGGCAAGGTGTTCTTTTCATGAAATGCTGCTCCTTTTTTTCTCCAAACATGCCTTTGCTGATTGTGGCCAAAGAGTTCTATTTTAACTTCATCAGTCCACAGCACTTGTTTCCAAAATGCATCAGGCTTCTGTAGATGTTCTGTTGCATACTTCTGACGTTGGATTTTATGATGGGGACGCAGGAAAGGTTTTCTTCTGCTGACTCTTCCATGAAGGTCTTGTCTGTGCAAGCATCGCTGCACAGTGGAACGATGCACCACCACTCCTGAGTCTGCTAAGGTTTTTCAGGTTTTCTGCAGTCAAATGGGGGTTTTGATTTGTCTTTCTGACCAGCACACGAGCAGTTCTCTCCGAGAGTTTTCTTGGTCTTCCAGATCTCATCTTGACCTCCACAGTTCCCCTGAACTGCCATCTCTTAATTACATTTCTCACTGTGGAAACTGCAAGCTGACAACGCTTTGCTATCTTCTTGTAGCCTTCTCCTGCATTGTGGGCATCAATAGCTTTCATTTTCAGAGTCTTACAAGGCTGCTTAGAGGAACCCATAGTTGTTGAGTGTCCGCAAGTGTGTGCACAAGGTTTGAAGAGTCAAAGTATTTGTAAATCTTTGAAATTGGCATTTACTAATGACAGCTGCTGCCATGCATCAGATCTAACGAGCTGATTAAGGTCTGAAACCTTGTAAAAAAGAATCTGAGACTCTGGAACTCTTAGAGTGCCCAAACTTTTGCACAGTGCCATAATAATGTTTTTATTTTTTATTTTTGTTCAATTTATGGCATAAGAAGTAACTATGCATCAATGTTTGCTGAAAATATTGTTTCCATTTCCAAGAGAGACTGTGTTAACATCTTTTCAATTAAAAAATCACCAAAATCTGTTATTTATCAAGGGGTGCCTAAACTTTTGCATAAGACTGTATGTTGAGGGTTTGACCTATGACCAAAGCACACATCTTTATCCAAATACACCCCTTCACACATACACACAACCCCACCCCACCCCACCCCTCCCGCACACGCACGCACCCCTACCCACAACCCCCTAAGCCCAGCTACACACCACCACCCAGCCCCACCCAAACATCAGATTTGGTGATCAGAAAATCAAGGCTGTGTTTCATCTGAGTTTATTTAATACCATCTCAGAGTTGCAGCGTTCCTCCAGCATGAGCTCACAGAGCAGTAATGAGAACCATGCAGGGTGAGACACTCAGAATCGGGTGGGGGCACACACACACACACACACACACACACAAACGCATACAATAAACACACACATACAATACACACACACACACAAACGCATACAATACACACACACATACAATACACACACACACACAAACGCATACAATACACACACACATACAATACACACACACACACACAAACGCATACAATACACACACACAAACGCATACAATACACACACACATACAATACACACACACACACACAAACGCATACAATACACACACACAAACGCATACAATACACACACACATACAATACACACACACACACACAAACGCATACAATACACACACACATACAATACACACACACACACACAAACGCATACAATACACACACACACACAAACGCATACAATACACACACACATACAATACACACACACACAAACGCATACAATACACACACAAACGCATACAATACACACACACACACACACAAACGCATACAATACACACACACAAACGCATACAATACACACACAAACGCATACAATACACACACACACACACAAACGCATACAATACACACACAAACGCATACAATACACACACACACAAACGCATACAATACACAAACGCATACAATACACACACACACACACACAAACGCATACAATACACACACACACACACACACATACACATACAATACACACACACATACAATACACACACACACACACAAACGCATACAATACACACACACACACAAACGCATACAATACACACACACACACACACATACACACACGCATACATACATACACACACACACACACAAACGCATACAATACACACACACATACAATACACACACACACACACAAACGCATACAATACACACACACACACACACACATACAATACACACACACACACACACACATACAATACACACACACGCATACATACATACACATACACACACACACAAACGCATACAATACACACACACACACACACACACATACAATACACACACACATAAAAGCATACAATACACACACACACACACATACAATACACACACACACACACACAAACGCATACAATACACACACACACACAAACGCATACAATACACACACACATACACACACACACAAACGCATACAATACACACACACACACATAAAAGCATACAATACACACACACACACACATACAATACACACAAACACATACAATACACACACACACACACACACAAACGCATACAATACACACACACACACACACACACGCATACATACATACACACACACACACATAAAAGCATACAATACACACACACACACATACAATACACACAAATGCATACAATACACACACACACACACACACGCATACATACATACACACACACACACACACACACGCATACATACATACATACACACACACGCACACGCACACACACACACACAACTCTGCCCACGAGTTATACGTGCTAATATTAGCTAGCATGTGATGATAATTTTAAATGAAAATATCAGTGATCTCTGAACCGGAATCTGGATTAAAGTTTAAAGTTCAGAACAAAGTCATTAAACACCAAGCTGAAGAAATAAACCTGCAGATAAATGAATGAAATGAGAGAAGCTTTTTAAACGCTGTATCTGTGTTTTAACCTCGCGTGACTACTGAAGGACGACAAACAGATTTTAAAACAGTAATGAAATGAAAAAACAAATTAAAATTCATTATTCTAAATTATTTTATTGTTCTCAGAATTCTAGACATTGTAATGAATTCAGACAGAAAGTGAAACGGAGCGATGTGACCGCCCTCTCTCTCTTTCTCTCCCTCTCTCAGGGGAATCTGATCATTAGAACATCTTTAAAGAGAGAAAACTGAAGCCATGTCCAGTCTCTGAGGCCAAAAGGCATGATGACATCACCGTGAGGTCACCATGAGGTCATCTAAACTGACTCACTCTGATGGAATCGGATCATTACTCATCTGAATATCTAAGCATCAGTTCACCTGCGTCCGCTGTTCTGAGCTGATTTAAAGTATCTGGACATCTTCTGGGTCTGGACACATTGATCAGCAGGACGATCAGATCTGACCAAACACCTCCTCCTCACAGCATAGGTGATAAACTTACAAAATACTACATTTACAGACACTCAGTAAAAACCAAACACACAAACCTGCTAACGCTCTGCTGCAGTAAAGCTGACCGAGATCCGTCTACTAAAGGCTGGATTTTTTTTTCTCTAGTTTTTGTTTATTTATTTATTTAAAGCAGATTTTCTTTCATTTTTATTTATTTAAATTATTTATTTATTTATTTTTTTATTATTTATTTTAACAAGAGATGTTGTCACAAAGCATCTTTACAGAAATCCAAATGTTGATTTCAATCCTAATGAAGAAGATCAGAGACGACGCGAGGAAGAAACCTGAAGATGATCCAGGATTCAGGATTCCTGTTACATCATTTACACCAGGTTCAAAATTCAGATTATTTCTTAACACTTTTTTCAAACTTATATTATTCACCTACTAAATATCACTGGGTCTGGATCGATATGACTTCAGAAGATAAACTCATTTCCTCTCACACACTCCACATCTCATCATTTCCCCAAAACACCACAGCAGCCTCTGGAGGACCAGCAGGAACTTCCTCTTCCTGAGTTTCTGCTTTCTCCAGGGCCTTTAACCCGAAAAACTCAGACAGTGTGGAGTTTAAACATAAAGTATACAGTAAATATTTTAAAGACCTCATTCTGTTAAACATCAGGTCTATAGCAGGCTGTGATCTCTCCTAAAAATCAGAACTACAGAAATCAGAAGGAAGATGAAGCTTGAAGAACAGAAACATTTGCAGAGAAAAGAAAAAAAACAGTCATATCTTTCACCTCTGGCTATTAAACACTGACCGGTCCGGTCCAAACACATACAAACGGTCTTTTATTCTGATTTAAGCTGATTACTTCATTAAACACAACAACAATTCAAACACAACATGCAATTAATTCACTTTAACTTGATTTTTTTTCACCAAACCGTTAAAAATGAGGATTTTTTTTGACGATTTGTCTTGCAAAAGATTCTGACTGTTTGTGCGTCTGCATTACAAATTTTATTAAACTCACATTTTTTTATTTATAATGTCTTTAATGATGTTTATATTTATTATATTTTTTAAATATAAATTGTATAATTGATAGTCTATTTAATATTATATTATGTTATTATAATAGTTTGTAAATTTTATGTAAATTATTTCTTACATTTTATATTCTAGTTTACTTTTGATTGAAATTGTATGCATTACATTTTTATATTCTAGTGTTTACTTTTTTATTTCCATTTTAGGAGAGTCATAAAAAACATTTCACTACATGTTGTACTGTGTATAAGTGTTTGTGACAAATAAAATTTGAATATGAATTTAATAAAATAAATTCTATATATTTTTACATTAAAATATTTTAAATATTACTAAATAATTCTATATATTTTCAAGAAAAAGGTTTTTTTTATCAGGTTTTTATATGCTCTGGAACATTTAGAGTTTAACAAAAGAGAATTAGATATTTACCTCTATTATTTTTAGATATTTTACTTTATTTTTTTTATTCTCCTGTGAAAGGTTTCCAGTAAATCACTTTTCACAAGACAGTAACACAGTAACCAAGGTACCCGGAAACACACACACACACACACACACACACACCTAAATTAAGTTTAATGCATCACCACAGACTAAAAACAGCAGTGAGATAAAGAGTACACTGTGGAGAGGTCAGTACAGAGGCAGAAAGTGAGAGAACTCGCTCAGAAGCCAGCGACAAAACTTCTTACAGAAACAAGAAAGTAATAAAGCCTTGTGATTTCTCTCTCTGCCTCAGCGCAGGGTTTGTGGAATGGTTTCCACCATGTCTGTGAGCAGAGTAATGCTATGACCTGGGTTTGGTCCAGAAAGTCACATGACATGAGCACTATGAAGGGAAGTAAAGAAGCTCACTCTGTAGTACACACTGAAGTTCTAAGTCTAATATTATCTTATTTATAAAACACACTTTACATATAAATAAACAAGGAGAATAAATATGTATAATTAAAAAAAAACAACAACAGATAAATAAAACCAGAAATGTGACGGCTTCATCTGAATTCCTGAACCCTGTGTACCCTACCGTAAAAAACTGTGTGTGTGTGTGTGTGTGTGTGTGTGTGTACAGCTGTGACAGCTGCTGAAATCCAGTTACATTGCTTGTGTTCAGGTATACTGGACCAATGAAGCCAGTTCTGATTTTGGGATACAGGCGGGAAGGAAGGGAAAGTGTACATGGGTGTAGGCTATTTTGGCCGAGAAACAGGGGAATAGACACACACACACACACACACACACACACACCACTTAAATGAACAAACCCCAGCCAACTAAAAGAAGGATAATACTAAACTCCAGTGTTAGTGAAGTTTACAGTTCAGTGTGAAGTGATGTGAACACACACATCTACAGAATACACTCAGTACTGATAATGTGGATTATTTACCTGAATATACCAGATTATTTACTGGCATGAACTGGATTAATAAATCGGATTATTTAGCTGAATTAACTAGGTCAATAAAATGGATTATTCAATCACATGACCCGGATCAAGACTGGATTATTTACCTGAATGAACTGGATGGTTAATGCGGATTTTCCCACGCCGCCTCCTCCCACCACCACGAGTCGGTACTTCTCCTGTACCGCTCCGTCCTTCCAGCCCGCCATCGGGGACGCGCCGCGCGCTCTCGCCTTCTCTCTCTCTCTCTCTCTCTCACTGGCCTACGGCAGAGGAACCGCGGCGTTAATTAGACAGAAAAACTCAGTGTGGAGCTGAAAAACAGCGAGAATATCTCCGAGAGCGCGGCGCTGTGAAAACGCATTGGCAATCTCTCTCTCTCTCTCTCTGTTCGAGTCTCGCACTGGCACACTGCGCTGGGGAGGAGCCGTGAGAGCGCATACAGCTGCAGCCGCTAGGGGGCGTAATATCTCTCTCTCTCTCCCGCTCGCTCTCTTTCTCTCTCTCGCGCGCATGCGCAGGTTTGCTGGGCGTAGGGAACTCTTTTCCCCGCGTAGTAAAGGTGTCCCTGCGGCTCGGTGTTAAATATCTCTAGACTTTCAGGTAGAAGAATGAAGGCTTGCGGTTGGTGAAGTGTTTGGTTAAGTGTTAGGGAAGTTCAAAAGCGGTATTGAGATTAACAGTGCAGTTTTAATGTTTCTGGATTCATTTGACAAAGTCAATCTACAGGATTTGGGCAAAATAATGTGAACACTGATATTAATAAGGTGTTGGACCTTCATCTGCATTTAATACAGCTTCCAAACTTCTTGGAATAGATTCATAAAACTTCCTAATATTTTCTAGTGGAATTTTGTAACAATCATCTAGCTTCTTCTAGGTGCTTCAGAGAGGTTGGATCAGGGAACCTGATCACTTCAATACGTGCTGGCAGAAACACGACCATGTAGGCTAATGATGGAACCAACAGAATACCAAGATATGACCGCCCAAATCTTCACAGATCCACCCAAGCTGACGCAAGCTGAGGTTCTTCATACATAAACTGGACTTGCTGTTGGGAATAATGTAGATGATTCAGACCTTATCACTCGTTTCCAGTCTTCAGCTGTTCAGGTTTTATGATCATGACACCATCATAATCATGGAGACTGCACAGTTTTACATTGGTGTCTGTGATAAATGGTTTAGCAACTGCTGCTTTTCCATGGATGTTGGCATGTTGTGAAGTTCTCTGTAGAGTATTTTTGAGGAAACAGGGTCTTTAAGGTGGATATTACGTTCTGCTCTCACTTTTGCTGCAGCAGTTTGTGATTTTTGTACACAATCCTTCTTAATGTTCGACCAGTACAACATGTTCTTGTCTGATGAAGTCCTGCCATGTTTTATATATGCAGTCATAATCATGGAGCCTGCTGGGCTGTAAAGGTTACAGATGTTCCTGCTGAACATCTCTCAGCTTGTGTCCCCTTAGGAAGTCTGACAAGTCTCCCATTTCAACAACATCTTAAACTAACCACTGCTGATTTAACCTGCTCCCATTTATTAGCGATGAAGTACTGGAGTGAGAACCGTCAGGACATGGTCAGTCTCAGCTATTAATAATGCTCTCTTCAGAGTAAATATTGAGTGAAGGTTTAAAAATAGACAACTTTGAATACACAGTATTTGCACCATGCAAGTGAATGAAATGTTTTCAGTGTGGACAGGAAGGACATGTCGTGAGCAGCTGCCCGGAGAAGGTGACTAGGTTACAATGGGATAAGGGGCTACTGAAAAACCAGGCACATGTCAGGCAATATGAATGGTGCAGATTTTCATGATGAGACAGCAGCTCAGGTTAGAGCTAAACATCAGGATGAGGCACAGGCTCAGGTTAGAGCAGGAGGCCAGGAAGCGATAGCGACTGAGGTCAGGGCGGAGACTGAGAATATTACTGAAGCGTTACAGGAGAATATTGAGGGCTCACCACTACCAGTCACACTGAATAATGGATTTAGTCAGTCCAGTATGGACATGCAACACAATGAAAATCCACAGACCAGAAGAAAATCAGGACAAGACACAAAAATGGGGAAAAAGAAAACTGTCTGTTAAATTGGTTGAAAAGGAAAGTGTTTGTGATGAGTTGGAGGAGGAGTTGTTGTTTTTGTTTTTGTCAAGCTCCGCTAATTTCCTGTCTGCTTTATACCACCTCACTCTTGCCGCTATGCCCATGCAGCTGAGGGCAATCAACTACTTACCAGATGGATTGAATGGGAGGAGCCAGAGAGGAAACAGGGAGAAAAAAAAACACAAACCAGTTCAAAGGAACACAACTCTTCTGACCACCCATAACTCTAAAGAATACGTCACTACACATAACAGTGGGATGTAGGGAAAATTCAAATCCAGTGATTCTGTAATCAGTACAAACTTAATGTGACTAAAGACGTCAATCAGTCCAGGATATAGAGATTGGAATTGTGGAACTCCAGGCTCTGTGTGAGTCCACAGGTGGTCCAGGCCACATCTATTCAATTCAACTCAGTTTATTTGTATAGCAGCTTTTATAATGGACATTGTCTCAAAGCAGCTTTACAAAAGTAGAGAAACAGAGAAAGTTGAAAAAATGTATTTAATTTTTACAATATTTTATTAAATTTTTAATAGGAGGATGGTGCTGAGTCTACGACTGAAGAAGGAAGATCTGTGTGAAGGAACTGGAGAGCAGTAAGTCTGCTGTGTATAAACTGATTATAAACACTGATTATAAACACTGATTATAAACTCTGATTATTAACTCGTCAATAGCACTGACAAGTAGATTAAGAGAAGTAATTGACCAATGCGTGCATATACAGTACATAACATTTCTATTTGATGTAGACGACCTGGACATCTCGAGTTGACTGGCTATAAAGTATGGTCTGATTTCTCTAGACCAGGGGTGTCCAATCTTATCCAGAAAGGGCCGGAGTGGGTGCAGGGTCTGTAAAAAGTGGAATAAGGCACGGCTGGACAATGTCTGCAATGTTGAAATCTCTGGAAGTTGAACCCATGCTATGCACATTAAGCAGTTAGCAGGTGTTAGCTAGCTAAACATCTTTTACCCTTACGCCTCTCAGGTAACGCTGATGACATCATGGGGGCAATAGAAACACTGATGTACAAAAACTTAAAAATTGTAGATTTCATCTTCAAAAGTAAACTGAGCAAAAAGCACTGCATTGTTGGTAAGCAGATGGGATGGGGAGAACCAGGTTTATCTGGAGATCTTAACTGGTCTAAAGACGGGATTTATAAACATTTTGACAGCAAATAAAAATTGGGAAAGAATAAGGAATTTTACTAAAATGGAGATGACCACGAATATCAAATTGAGGGTGAACATTTATTATTATGAATAACATGGTATAATAACCAGTTTCAGGGCAAGTCTACTGTAGTGACAGAGCATTATATTTCTTTTGGGACAGACTGCACTGGCTTCCTCAGAGTGTGTTATATCTACCAAAAGAGGCAGGAGGGAACGAGGTACATCAGTTATCAAACAGAAAAGCAGCTCTTAGATTGTAGTGTATAGTTTGCTCCATCAGTTTTAACATGAAATAGGTTGCAGAGTTTATTCTTGGAAAGGTGAGGAACATGAGATGATGTAGGTCTTACATTATAACGGAGAAGAGGAGGAGCAGCCGGTCGGTCAGCTTTATCTCCCAGGACAACCTCATGCCTCATGGCTAGCCTTGTTTGTGCAAAATGTACATCTACATCTTCTTAAACCATTACAGGACAAGAGCAAACTTCTTAATCTCTCTCTCTCCCTCCCTCCCCCTCCCCCCAGTGTATTTGACCAGTGATTCTACTTTCCCTTCACTGGAACTCAGAGTCCAAACCCTGCTCCAGCAGGACAATGTTCCTGTGCACAAAGCATGGTGTCTTGGCAGATATTTTGAAGTAAACCTTTTGTATTTACAAAATATATTATTTTAACAAAAGCATGCATTAACAGCCTTAAAAAATTTAAGATGGGAATGAATGTATCGTCTGGCTAGGACAGTGGTGCTTCACACTGGACTCTGTTCACGCTTTTAATCACTGACCACTGACAATCCATTCACCAGGACTCGCATTACAGGACTCACATTAATGCCAGGAGTAAAGAGGGTCCTGTGAGTGTGTGTTGTTTTCACAGATGTGACCTCTGACCTTGACCTCAGAAAAATCTTGTCTTCACAAAACTGAAACAGAACATGGGTTCTCATGTAGAAGATCAGACACTTCAGCGCTAATTCTAATAAGACATGGATCCAGCGTCCTGTTCTGTCTGCTCTCTTCATCGGTGTGTCACTGATTCACTTTTTCTCACTTTAATGTGTGGACTCAGCTCATGACCGACTCTCATTCCTGCCCAGAGCCCTGAAGGAATGCGAGGAATTTTAATGAAGTGAAACACTGCACCTCGTCCATGTGAAGGAAAACACAAACATACAAAAGTTTTCCAGTTTATCAAGAACAAAAGAATCCAGTGTGTTTATAGCAGCACTGCATGCATGTACTTTAGAGATGTTTATTTCAAACCTTTCAGAAGTCATGTGTTAAATACAAAGAAACCTCTTTAGACCAATTATTTTATATAATTTATGCTATTGTGACTCAATACCTCATCAGAGGAAACAGTATTTATTTGAATGTCAGTTAGTGGACTGAATGAGGGTGTGTTTATGAGCATATGTAAAACTGCAGAACTGAAGAAGAAAAAAACAGACCTCAGTTTAATCAGAATATTCAGGACAAATAGAAGGACTAAAGATCAGAGTGTAAAAGTTTAAAAGAGATAAAGGCATAGGTGCTGAGCAGTGAGGAGGAGGAGGAGGAATTTCAGGAGTGATGTTTTCCTTGATGTTAATTCCTTGTTAAGTTTATTTGTCTTACATCTTCTATGTCATCACTAACAGCCTCCAGATAAAAATAAGAGATTATCAGATTTCTGCAAAAACAATAATGTCATAATTATTTGCATCTCCACAATATTTATGGATCCCTGCGTCCCGGTTGAGAATAACGCTCGATTCTGGAGTTACACATCGCTGTTGGAGACGTACGAGATTTCACTCGATAATTTCCTCCTCAGCATCTGATCATTTGGCTCATTTTGAGTAAAGTGTTTATTTTAATGAGACGAGGATGTAGGACAGGAGGCGTTGATGGTCTGGTGATATTTATTGGTACATATTACAGATAAATGAAGATACATTAAGAGTTTTATTTGGATGAAATACCACACATTTCTTACTGGTTTTATTCCAGTCACAGCAATGATGTGAACACAAGTGAAACGGAGTGATAAAGGAAAAATGAAGTAAAGAAGAACAAGCCGAACATCGCCTACTGAGGGCTTTAAGCTTTATGAGATGGTCTTCTTCTGAGACAGATTAATCTTATCTCCCAGACTCAAGGCCATGCCCTGTGGAGGAAACACACACAGATGTTAGCAATCAAGGAACCTAAAGCTGGGTGAAATAATGACATCATATTCAATCGTGTGATATTTTACTGAATTTATTTCTCTTTAGCACAACAACAGAAGCCCACTGCTGCTACTAATAATCACTGATCCATTCAGATTTTAAATATTTTAGTAGATGTTCATCAGTGGATTTTTATATGTGAAGGTATTTTGTTATCAAACAGAAATACATTGACGTATCCTGCATCATATGAGATTGGCCAGTACTGTAGTGACCGATCCAATCACATCAGACAGAAATTATACGGAGAATATCTGATCTTCCATGAGGCATTATCACAGAAAAAAAAAAAAAAATTATATTAATAGGAAGTGGTGACGGTGGTGAGAATAAGCTCCCTGAGATGACAAGGAAGAAACCTTGAAAGGAACCAGACTGAGAATGGAACCGGTCATCTTCTGGGTGTTACTGTAAACTGTGAAGCACAGAGACCTTCTGTGCAATTATGTGACTCAGGGTTTGGGGAAGAAAAACATCTGGGTGTTATCAGCAGGCTCTTACTTTTGACCGTATAGTTTAAATAACTAGGCGATGCTAAAATACAAACTGAGTGTTCACATTCTTCTACAAGTTCTTCTCTCAGTACTCAGT
>NC_080719.1:55000-110000 GCF_019097595.1 Hemibagrus wyckioides | reverse complement strand
GCGCTATTTTAGTCAGTGTGGTGGCGAGAGACGCTGCGACGTAGAAATCCCCATCCAGCAGGAAACCCCTCAGAGGAGGTCTAGATAAGGAAAAAATAACTTAAGAAAACCTGGAATAAAACAAGCTTTAACGATCACATCTGAGTCAGTCAGGAGGAACCCAAAAATCTGACTTCATTATACAGTGCCACGTAATTCACTCTGACTGTAAAGCAGTTACAGAAACAAAAAATGTTAAAGTAGATTTCCAAAAGACAATTTGTTCATTATTTTTACTTCTCTGAATAACAAGAAACTAAAACAAGAGTCAAAATATGTAAAAGTACTGAAAACATGTGAGAGTTCACACACATCCTCCATTAGTTCTGACCTTCCCATCATGCTGAAGACAGAAATATTACATTTTGACAAATGACTTCACTCTGAAAACACACACTAAAGAAATCCTGTGTCTGGACTAAATCAACTGGACCTAGGAAGAGCCTGGGATGAGGAGAGTAAGCTCATGTATGTGGAAGAGGGTAGATAGCACTTTCCCTGCGATCATGAGCAGCAGATTGAGAAAATGTAGTGGTGTGGTCTCACTAACCTGTCCTCTTCTTTCTTAGAGGGTCTGTTTGAGCTGAGAGCGCTCTGAGTGGCATAGGTTCCCATTTCAGTGACCAGCTTCTGTACAGGTGCTGCGCTCACCTCCTCCTCCACCTTCAGCTCCCCCGCCTCCTTCTTTATCTCATTCTCTACTATGGGGATCTACAGACCCACACACACACACAGCAGACATGAATAAATGTTAAAGCTACTTTATAGTCAGTATAACAGTATTACTAGGTTACTGTGAGTGTAGTATAGAGTATGTGTAGGTGGGTGGAGCTGATGTATATGCAGTATGCATGTTGTGTAGGTAGGCAGAGCTGATGCAGACACAGCACTGTTGTGTCCTTAGACTGACTGATGGACTGAGCTGTGTGTGAAATCTGGATATTGTAATGTCTACACTGTCCTTTATCACTGTGGAGCTTTACCTCTCCAAGTGACCGCCGCACTTCAGTCATCACACTTTGGATGTCCTCTTTGGTGCTGCAGTACTCTCCTAGAATCCACAGTGCTCCTCTGTAAATCCTGTACACACACACACAGTGTGTTTAAAACCGACCAACTTATTAACACTAAATTAGCCAACTTATATAATCAGACAGCTAACTGTAATGTATGAATATTTCTGTAGAATCTCATGTGACGGTCAGCAATAAATCACTCTGATGCTCTGTGTTGAGGTTCGACTGCAGAGAGGAGACCATTAATGCCTGTGTGTGTGTGTCACTATGTAGTCAGTAATACTCTGTAGACTTACTTGACTGTTTTAATGGCGTGAAAAACTTCCAGCATTTTCTCTATGATGAGCGCTCGGAGCGAGTCGAACCTCTGTATAGCTTCACGCACAAACTCCAGCACATCAGCAGCAGCTGCTTCGTTAGTGTCACTGAGGAACTCCATCAGCTACACACACACAAAGCATCATTATACAGATGTGTTAAGATTTATTCATGTCAAATATTTATTACTTTACATGAAAAATCTTATTGTATATGAAATAAACCGTAATGCACTTTACTAAATAAATTCTCTAGCATTTTTAATGTTTCTAGAAATGATAGAGATTTATTTACTTTACTTCAATTTGTAAACAGGTTAAATCCACCTCATGAGATGTTCCTGACTCACTCAGATTTGTTTGATAGTTTTGGTAATTATTGCTAATCAGTGGGCGTGTCTCTAATTCTACGAGAGAAAACGAGTGCTGCAGAAAACACTTCATTACTTTTAAACATTTTTAGGAATTGTTGTCTAGTATAAAATGCTTTACCTTTTAAAACAGAATTTGCCTATTTGCCCATTTCTACTCTTTTGAATATTGTTTTTAAAAAAGTGCTTTCGAGTAGATCTGTCCCTCTGTAGCTCTGATTAAACACACCTCAGATCTTTTCATATCTGTTACTCATGAGACAGTTCTGGGTTTTTAGGTGTGTGTCATTTATGAGTTGTTAAAAAAAGAAAATCATTTTGTGCCTTTAATTTAAATTGTTCATATATGACCAGGTTTATTAAAAAGGAATTATAAAACAATTTACAAATTTATGGCAAATCCACAAAACATGAAGTTTTCATCTTGAAATATATATTTGTATATATATATATAGTATATATAGTTTTCATCTTATATATATATTTGGTTTTGAGATCAAAATATGAATAGATAAATGATGATAAATGTGAAAACCAGGGCTTCATTTTCATTTCATTTCTTCTTAATTCTGTATTGTCTTGTTGTAATGATTATGAAGTGTCATATAACCACAGGGAGGATTTTCTTAAAACACACCTTGTTTTCATTTCTTTACATTTATTAATGAATTTTTAATTTATTTTTAGAAATAAATCTTATTTTCTATCCAGGTTTCACTGTTAATTGCTGATAGACTGTGTGCATGTGCAGGTTTGTGTTAGTGTGTTGTGTATTGTGCAGTGTTTCTGAGACTGACCACAGGGATGACGTTCGCAGCCATGTCAGGGAAGCGGACACTGCAGGAGTGGAGAGTTCTCACCAACAGCTGCCGGTATTTATCAGTGTCCTCATGTTCAGTCACATTGTTGGTCTTTATCACTTCCTTCTTCAGCACAATGACCAACTGCACAAAAAGAATCACTCACCTTCAGTGTTTAACCTTCTTATCCTGATCAAAGGGTTTTATAGATTTATTTCATAATAATAAAATGTGTAGAAGCATCAATACAGAAATTAAAAACAGCACACGTTATTACACTGATTAACACACACACACACACACCTCCTCCACATTACGAGACGACACCAGGTCCAGCGCCAGTTGCAGCGTCTTCTTGCGCACCTCCAGGTCAGGAGTGGTCAGAACTCTTAGTATGTCCATCACCAGGTCCTCGGATCAGAACAGAACTGTACAGTTAGTGCTGAATGAAAGGTAACAGGCTCTAGCCTGTTTAGCTTATAGATAAACTGTTTATTACAGCTGTATGCAGGTGAAAACAATACCAGGTGAATGAGTACCTGCAGCACGCGCTCGTGAGTGGGATGCTCCTTCAGCTCGATCAGGCGGTCCAGTACGATCAGCTTCACGTTATTGTCACTCTCCTTAATGATCAGGTCAATATAACACTGAGCCGCAGCCTGAACACGAACACAAACACACTCAGTGTTACATGTGGATTAGTCATTAATTACCCGGTCATAGATATTAATATATAATAGGTGTGATATAGATTAGTGAGGGCTCTGACCTTGATGGCAGTCGGTGCACTGGACAGAGTGACCAGAGTTCCAGCAGCTTCATATTTCACAGCTGGACTGGACGACTGCAGCAGGTTGTAGATGCAGCGGATGAAGCGAGCTCGCTCTGATGGGTTAGCATGACACACCTACACACACACGCACACACACAATATTCGGTCCAATATTATTTCTGTAGCGATTTTAACAATGGACATTTGGACATTTTTACAGCTCTACAGAAATATGTAAGGTCTGATATAAAAACTGTGTATAAAGTAAATGTGTACTCTATGGTCAGAATTCTGAATTCTACCATAAGGAGTTTAAAATGTATAATAAAGATGAAATCACCTTGTAGATCAGTTCAACGATCACCAGCTGAAGAATGTCTCCGAACGTGTGAACCTGATCAATACACGTGCTGAGATAATCCAGAGCTCTGTCCTGAGAACGGAGTGAAACATTTCAATAAATAAATAAAAAACATACACTTTAACCTCCACTGGTGAAAAGTATTAATACTCAAAGATATATGTATTAATAATAATAATAATCATGTATTAAATCAATATCATTGACATCAGTAAAAGTGTTCAATGAATAAAAATCAATAAAAACAAATTAAATTATTATCTCAAATATAATTTCCACTACACACAATGTTTGCTGTATATTCTTTCCAGTTTTATTTGTTCAGCTCTTTAAATAATGGACATTGTCACAATGCAGTGTTACTGTTGAATTTGTTAGTTTAGGATAGAAATATTATAATTCATTCCTAATAAGTGAAAACAAACTGAGGAAACGTCCCTGAGACCATATGAGGAATTATCTGTGTATTAAAATAGCTGCATTTTTTCCAGAAGCACAAAAACAGAGAAACTGCATTAAATCCTCTAAAATGTTCAACTTTACTCAACCTTCTTGCATGATTATTACAGTATTTGTTAAATAAGACGCATTTTAAGAAACAGACAGAAATGTCCAATCAGCTGTCTGATGTTAGTAAGAGTTTTAAACATTCTGATTATATTTAAAACATTTTGTTGAGAGAAGTTAAAGAATAAATACCTCAGTAAAATATCGTATAAATTTTGAATAAATGATAATAATTTGATTGGCTGCACCCTGTACAGGTTTACCTGATCAGCGTGGATCAGCATCATGAACGCATTTCTTTTACAACTCGCATCTTTCTCATTCACAAGAAAGTCGTGGATCAGCTCTGGAGCATCAGGGATTAAATGTTCAAAATTTCTAAATAAGAAAACAGAAAGAACATGAGACAAGAGAAACACTAACGATATGAAGAACACATTTATTAACACAATAATGTTTCTTTTCATGGTGTAAATAGCTGGAAAAAAAATGAATTATGTAATAATAACTTTAAAATTAAAAAGGAAAAACTTGGAATGAATGTTTTGTGTGTGTGTGTGTGTGTGTATATATATATATATATATATATATATATATATATATATATATATATATATATATATATATATATATATATATATATATACACACACACACACACTATATTGCCAAAAGTATTCGCTCATCCATCCAAATAATCAGAATCAGGTGTTCCAATCACTTCCATGGCCACAGGTGTATAAAATCAAGCACCTAGGCATGCAGACTGTTTTTACAAACATTTGTGAAAGAATGGGTCGCTCTCAGGAGCTCAGTGAATTCCAGCGTGGAACTGTGATAGGATGCCACCTGTGCAACAAATCCAGTCGTGAAATTTCCTCGCTCCTAAATATTCCACAGTCAACTGTCAGCTGTATTATAAGAACGTGGAAGTGTTTGGGAACGACAGCAACTCAGCCACGAAGTGGTAGGCCACGTAAACTGACGGAGCGGGGTCAGCGGATGCTGAGGGGCATAGTGTGAAGAGGTCGCCAACTTTCTGCAGAGTCAATCGCTACAGACCTCCAAACTTCATGTGGCCTTCAGATTAGCTCAAGAACAGTGCGCAGAGAGCTTCATGGAATGGGTTTCCATGGCGGAGCAGCTGCATCCAAGCCATACATCACCAAGTGCAATGCAAAGCGTCGGATGCAGTGGTGTAAAGCACGCCGCCACTGGACTCTAGAGCAGTGGAGACGCGTTCTCTGGAGTGACGAATCGCGCTTCTCCATCTGGCAATCTGATGGACGAGTCTGGGTTTGGCGGTTGCCAGGAGAACGGTACTTGTCTGACTGCATTGTGCCAAGTGTAAAGTTTGGTGGAGGGGGGATTATGGTGTGGGGTTGTTTTTCAGGAGCTGGGCGTGGCCCCTTAGTTCCAGTGAAAGGAACTCTGAATGCTTCAGCATACCAAGACATTTTGGACAATTCCATGCTCCCAACTTTGTGGGAACAGTTTGGAGCTGGCCCCTTCCTCTTCTAACATGACTGTGCACCAGTGACCAAAGCAGAGTCCTGACCTCAACCCCATAGAACACCTTTGGGATGAATTAGAGCGGAGACTGAGAGCCAGGCCTTCTCATCCAACATCAGTGTGTGACCTCACAAATGCGCCTCTGGAAGAATGGTCAAAAATTCCCATAAACACACTCCTAAACCTTGTGGACAGCCTTCCCAGAAGAGTTGAAGCTGTTATAGCTGTAAAGGGTGGACCGACGTCATATTGAACCCTATGGATTAGGAATGGGATGTCACTTAAGTTCATATGCGAGTCAAGGCAGGTGAGCGAATACTTTTGGCAATATAGTGTATATAGTGTATATATATATATATATATATATATATATATATATATATATATATATATATATATATATATATATACACATATATACATATACAGGGGTTGGACAATGAAACTGAAACGCCTGGTTTTAGACCACAATAATTCATTAGTATGGTGTAGGGCCTCCTTTTGCGGCCAATACAGCATCAGTTCGTCTTGGGAATGACAGATACAAGTCCTGCACAGTGGCCAGAGGGATTTTGAGCCATTCTTCTTGCAGAATAGTGGCCAGGTCACTACGTGATGCTGGTGGAGGAAAATGTTTCCTGACTCGCTCCTCCAAAACACCCCAAAGTGGCTCAATAATATTTAGATCTGGTGACTGTGCAGGCCATGGGAGATGTTCAACTTCACTTTCCTGTTCATCAAACCACTCTGTCACCAGTCTTGCTGTGTGTATTGGTGCATTATCATCCTGATACATGGCACCGCCTTCAGGATACAATGTTTGAACCATTGGGTGCACAGGGTCCTCCAGAATGGTTCGGTAGTCCTTGGCAGTGACGCGCCCATCTAGCACAAGTATTGGGTCTAGGGAATGCCATGATATTGCAGCCCAAACCATCACTGATCCACCCCCATGCTTCACTCTGGGCATGTAACAGTCTGGGTGGTACGTTTCTTTGGGGCTTCTCCACACCGTAACTCTCCCGGATGTGGGAAAGACAGTGAAGGTGGACTCATCAGAGAACAATACATGTTTCACATTGTCCACAGCCCAAGATTTTCGCTGCTGGCACCATTGAAACCGAGGTTTGGCATTGGCACGAGTGACCAAAGGTTTGGCTATAGGAGCCCAGCCATGTACATTGACCCTGTGGAGCTCCCGCCGGACAGTTTTGGTGGAAACAGGAGAGTTGAGGTGCACATTTAATTCTGCAGTGAGTTGGGCAGCTGTGGTTTTATGTTTTTTGGATACAATCCGGGTTAGCACCCGGACATCCCTTTCAGACAGCTTCCTCTTGCGTCCACAGTTACTCCTGTTGGATGTGGTTCGTCCTTCTTGGTGGTATGCTGACATTACCCTGGATACCGTGGCTCTTGATACATCACAAAGACTTGCTGTCTTAGTCACAGATGCGCCAGCGAGACGTGCACCAACAATTTGTCCTCTTTTGAACTCTGATATGTCTCCCATAATGTTGTGTACATTGCAATATTTTAAGCAAAACTGTGCTATTACTCTGCTAATTAAACCTTCACACTCTGCTCTTACTGGTGGAATGTGCAATCAATGAAGATTGGCCACCAGGCTGGTCAAATTTAGCCATGAAACCTCCAACACTAAATTGGCCAGTGTTTCAGTTTCATTGTCCAACCCTTGTGTGTGTGTGTGTGTGTGTGTGTGTGTGTATATATATACACACACACTACCAGTCAGAAGTTTGGACACATCTTCTAATTCCATGGTCTTTCCTGATGTTTATTTCTTTCTACATTGTAAAACAATGCTGAAGGCGGCCGAAATACACAATAATGTCCTTTGAACAGTTGATATTGAGATATGTCTGCTACTGATGCTCTGTAAAGCCTTCATAACGCCTCTAATCTGAGGTGCTGTTAATTGGTGATTTCTGAAGCTGGTGACTCTAAATGAACTTCTCCTCTGCAGCAGAGGTCAGTTTTGGTCTTGCTTTACTGGGATGGTCTTCATGTGAGCCAGTTTCATCATGGTGCTTGATGGGTTTTGCAAATGCACTTGACAATACTGTTCCTGCAAGAACTATTCCAGAACACCTGACCTTCGTGTCTTAAAATAACAACTGACTGTTTTTTGTTGTCATTACATATGGATTACTGAAGTCCATGTGTGTTATTTCATAGTTTTGAAATCTCCAGGATTGTTCTAGAATGTAGAAAATAAATCCCTAAACAAAAAACATTGAATTAAAAGAAGGTGTGTCCAAACTTTTGACTGGTAGTATATATATATATATATATACATACATACATATATATATATATATATATATACATACATACATATATATATATATATATACATACATACATATATATATATATATATATATACATACATACATACATACATATATATATATATATACATACATATATATATATATATATATATATATATATATATATATATATATATATATATATATATACATATATATATATATATATATATACATACATATATATATACATACATACATATATATATATATACATACATATATACATATACATCTACATATATACATATACATACACATACATACATATATATATACATACATACATATATACATATATATATACATATATATATATATATATATATATATATATATATATATATATATATATATATACATATATGTATATATATATATATATATGTATATATATATATACTACCAGTCAAAAGTTTATACAACATTATAAAACATTTATATAACATTATAAAATGTTTATTTTATTTTTTTTAAATATTTCTGTAAACAGCGCCTGCAGCAGACCGACCTGTAGATGGTGTAGATGGCGAGGACGGCGTTGCGCCGGACATAACTGTGGCGATGTTCCAGACAGGCACGGATGGCCGGCATCAATGGCTCCAGAAGCTCCGCCTCCTTCAGCTTACACAGGAAGCGCAGTGTGGATCCACGGATAAACTCATTCGGATGCTGAAGGTCCTGAAACGAACAGATCCATACAGAGCGTAAACCTGCAGCAGTTTGTTTAATAATGACGGGAGTTTGTCTCCGTGTTGTGACGGACACTTACCTTCCTATAGGCATCACACACCAGGATCATCTCCTGAAGCAGTTTCCCATCAGGAGTGGTTTTAGGGACAATCTCCCAGAAGACCAGGAGCAGCTTTTTGATGGTGTGGTCCTGAAGAGGAAGCACAAAGCGGATGATGGTCATCAGCAGACCGGGCAGCTTCTCGCCGTTCAGGATCATGATGATGACTTTCTTCAAGGCCTCCGTCTTGGCTTTTATCTCCCCCTTTTCTGTTAAAGAACATAAAGAATGCAAAGCTGTTAAAAATGAACGTCCAGCACTCGGACACGTCAGAACAGGAGTTTTCATGTTTTTACCTAGATCAGCTTTAAGGCTGACTTCTGACGGAGGCTCAGAGTCACTCGGGACGTTGATCAGGGTGTAACACACGTTCTCCGCAGCGGTCATGGTGCTGGACAGATCCTCGTCCCTTCAGCAGACAGCAGGCTGAAATGAGTAATGCGATTCCCTGAAAGAGGAAAAACACAAATCTGTCACTCTGGTAAAGAAAAAATTCATCACGTCTCCCTGTGCCTATAAGAGCGAATTTCTGTGAAAAAGAGTTTTCCATGAACACCAAACACAAGCTTTCTGTTCAGAAGAAGAGGGAACACAGTGAACTCCCTGAAGAGCAGTAAGATCTGGAGAAGGTCCTGCAATGTCCTGGAGATTTATTTGTTCAGATCATGAACTAGACATAAGCAGATCTCCTCCAGAAGAAAATCCCGTGAATAGAAATCATAGGGCTGTGCAAATCTGCAGCACTCGGAGAGATCTGTATTTTGTTTTTAAACGTTATTTATTTTTTAAATGATGTTAAATTAAACTATACCGAATCCTGATATATCAGGTGATGTTAAAGTTCAGGGTTAGTCGCTAATTCTGATAAGACACTTAACATCCATCTACATCATCATTAACACTGGGTCTGTATACACTAACCTAGCGACTCACAGGACTGAGTTAAAAACTGACTCGAGTTTAATGAAGATGAAGATGGAAATGAATTATAACCTAAAGAAAATGATCGGCTAGTTAACTTCGAGCTAATCTGCTAACGTTAGCTGTGATATGTTGTTTTGTAAGACGACTAAACACAATAAAGGAATCACTTTCACTGAATAACTATCATTTGTACACAAGTAAATAATCCACGACACATTTCGACGAAGGTGCAGTTTATAAATAAGCGTTTTTCATTTTCGGCTAGCTAGCTAACAACTTCCAACACCACATACTAGCCTACTAAACAGTATGCTTACGGCTCGTTCCACCGCACAGCTGCCTACTACTTTATCCACACTATGTAGTACTCTAGTACGCAATATAAACCTAGCTGTAGCTTAGTCCGTTCTCTGTCTACGTGGCCAGATAAACACACCGACACGGTCAACGAGCTATTTATTATTTAAACAAATTTAATTTAGAAATATCCTAATACTCATAGTAACATGTTAAAGTACAGATTTCGAAGATGTAACCTTTACCTTCAAGTTTCTGTCAACGCTTTTTGACTATATCCGTGTCCGATGATGGAGTCTGAATCTATGGAGTGACGTGGAACCACAGCAAGCTAGCCACGCCCACACTACGGCAAGCGACACGAGACAAACGCAATGTGAAGTCCGTGTTGTACCTGATCTTAGATACCCAGTGCAGTATAATGTAGAGCAGGCTCGTGTACAGTAAAGTACACAGTATATTATAGTATAGTAGACAGTATATTATACAGTATATTAGACATTATATTGTAAATGGTAGTATACAGAATGTGCAGTAGAGTATATAAGATCTCAGCTGCTCTGGGTGCATTATTTAACAGTTAATAAGTTCAACACAATAGGAGTTTAAAACTGTAATGAATTCAGAAATGACTCTGATGATAGTATTCATAAGGTGCTCGTAGGTTTCTGGTTAATCAACTAAACTTTTCGACCATATTTTATTCAGCTATAGAAGAATAATGATTAATAATCACACTCCAGGGTCACTCAGATGAGGTTCCTTTTTGAATCTGGTTCCTCTCAAGGTTCCTTCTTCATATGGCTTCAGGGAGTTTCCTCTGGCCTGCTCATTAAGGATTAATTTAAAAATGTAGATCTGTGGTTTATATATTTCTGTAAAGCTGCTTTATGACAATGTCCCTTGTTAAAAACACTATCCAAATAAAATGTGATTAAAGAGTCTGGGATTGTACAGTCTCGAAATGACAAGGAACTGTACAATCACCCAAGTGCACTCGGTGGAGAGAAATGACCTCTTGATGTCAGAGACAGGAAAACTGCATTAGCAACACATTTTGGCAATGTGAGGAGAGAAGGACAGTATGTTGTGTGTGGTTTCTGGGTCAGATGAAGCCATCTGGGAGTTGTCCATTGAGATGATGCTGGTGTCTGGAGATTTATGTCCCAGGAAGCCCTCATATCTGTGTCTCCTTCTGGCTCTAAAGCTATGTGCTATGCTGCAAGAAATGAGATCAGCACCGAGTGGGATGGACACCGTCCCGTCCTAACAGGCCAGCCTTGCCCTCAAAAGAGCTCCAATTATCTATGAAGCCCACATTGTTTTCGGAGCACCACCTGGACATCCAGCAGTTCAGTGACCATAACCTGCTGTAAGCTACATCGCCACACCGCATTGGGATGGGGCCAGAGCATACTACGGCGTCGGACATTGCCTTCGCTAATTTACACACCTCTACAACATTACTCTTAGTAACCTCAGACTGATGAAGGCGTGTATCATTAGCTCCTACATGAAAGACTATCTTCGAGAACCTATGCTTGTCTAGGACCCTAAGATTACGATTACCTGCTCCCAGAGTACACCTAACCTGTGCTGCTGGAGCCCCTAAAGGCCTAGCTAATTTCACATGCCTTTAGATTGAGTCTCCTATAACCAGAGCTCTTTCAGGTTTCTCAGCGAGTTCTTCACTGAGGAGAACAAACCTGTTGGGCTTGTGAAGCGGAGAGGAGTGGTGCTCCCGTGGGCGAGCTTTAGTGCTAGCCTTGGGTTTGCGACTAACTTACAATTATTACAAGTAAAATTACCGCTAATGCCAGAGGAAGAATTACTGAAGATCCTGCAGCTCACAAACTGGACAGGTTGAACATATTTAATGATTATGTACCTTTAACTGAACATGAGAAGATTAAAAAGATCTGAAGTGGGTTTCCTCTGCTTTGTCTTTAAACAGACAACATCTGAAAAGATTAACTGCAACAGGAAAAAGACAAATTATCAAGCAAAAGAGGCAAAATTATTGGGGAAAAGGGAAAATTAAATGGTATAATTTAAACACCAGTACATTAACACCAGTGAATTAGAAAGCAGAAGTTTAAGTATATTTCAGATAAGTCATGCTTCTTCTTCTTTGTGTAGTTGCTGTTGTCAGGGAGAGAATACTGATGAGTATTTAACTGTAATAACATTCATTAACACACACACACACACACACACACACACACACAGAAGCACACGCGTGAGTGAAATTCTGATGTTTCTGCTAGAACATTATGAATGAAGTTCTCTCCTCTGTGCACGTCACCCAGGATGAAATGGATCCTGTGCCCTACTTAGTGAACTGCATGTCCACCACAGATTCGGACACAGCCACGAAATCATGACTCGTCGCTGCTCGCCGTTCGTCTCGAGTCTCGGGTGAATTTTCGCCTCTAGGCGGCGCTACAGAGCTCATCAGCGCTAAAACAACAACAACACTTCACCTTCTTTCTTCCTTTGCAGTCGAGAGAGAAGAAAAAAAAATGCAGGAGTGTGTTTGAGTCGGTTCCGGAGCGCGTCCGCCGCCATGTAGCGAAACCGCCGATCGTCGGCAGGATGAAAGTTTGAGACGGGAACGGAAAGCGCGTGCTGTTTTTTTTGGTCGGGAGGAGGGAAAAACATGGCTGTGCGGGAGGAAGGCGAGGTTCCGCACGGTAAAGTGAGGCACGACGGCGGCGCGGAGAGCTTCAGGAACGGCTACGTGAAGAGCTGCGTCACTCCGCTGAAGCAGGACCCGCCGCGGGGGCTTTTCTATAGCGCGTGCCGCTCGTGCAGCGACACGGACTCCAACTCCACCGGGGTCGCACGCGTCTCCGCCGCCTACGCGGGAGCTTTCGCGGCGCTCGCGGCGTCTTTCTTCCTTTCACGTCGCTTTCAAAGCGCCGAATTGCGCGCGCTGCTCTCGGACGTCGCAAGTTCTCTGAGCCCGTTGTTCAGTATCGGGTGCGCGCACTTCTTTCTCACCTTCTACCTTCGCCGGCGGAAGCGCGAGAGCAGTCGCGGCTGGCTCGTGGCCCTGCCGGTCTCTTGCTACCTGGGGGACTTCGCGGCGCTGCGCTTCCTGCAGTGGGGATCCGGGGACCAGGAGGACTCCGCCGCTGTCTCGCATCACGTGCATACGGCGGGCCGCCTGCTGTTCGTGCTCGGTTGCGTGGGCCTGCTCACTCTGCTACCGACACTCAAACTCCGACACAGTGTGCTCGTGCTACTTTTCGCCAGCGGCGCGTGGCTGCTCGCGCACACCGGCCTGAGCTGCGTGGCATCGTGGCTCAGGCCGCTGATCGCGTGCGCTGCCGCCGTGACAGGCTCAGTGTTCGGCCTCGGTTTCGACCGCTCGTATCCGCCGAGGGAAACGACCAACCGGACGTCCGAGGAGCGCGTCCCGGTGGTGAGGCCGAGGCGGAGATCCAGCTGTGTGTCACTAGGAGAAACCTCCAGTAGCTACTATGGCAGCTGGAAAATGCCGCGCAGACCGTCATTACCGTGCATCTCCCGAGAGCAGGTAACACACACACACACACACACACACACACACACACACACACACACACACAACATCTTCATCAACCGCTTCTTACGGTCACTCAGCGCGTGAAGCTGTGGCCCTTTAAACTTCCAAACCTCTTTAAACAGTGTGTTGGTCAGTTCTCCGTTTCTTACAAAAGTTCTTAAAAAAATCCGATCTTCATCACTAACACTAAATCAGACTCAGGGAAGAGTGTCCGATCTCTAACACTAAATCAGACTCAGGGAAGAGTGTCCGATCTCTAACACTAAATCAGACTCAGGGAAGAGTGTCCGATCTCTAACACTAAATCAGACTCAGGGAAGAGTGTCCGATCTCTAAGAAAAACAATTAGAAAAAGTTGTTGATAATCAAACACTAAAGAGAAATCATTTCTTTCTGAGAGAGAGATTATTATTCCAACTCTTCATCTTTAAATGTTATCTTTATAACGAACTCTCAGTTTATAACTTCTCTCAGGTGTGACCCTCAGGTCCCCAGCTGACTCCACACCTTACCTCACTCCACTCCACTCCACTCCACTCCACACCTTACCTCACTCCACTCCACTCCACTCCACTCCACTCCACACCTCACTCCACTCCACACTCCACACCTTACCTCACTCCACTCCACTCCACACCTCACTCCACTCCACACTCCACACCTTACCTCACTCCACTCCACTCCACTCCACACCTCACTCCACTCCACACTCCACACCTTACCTCACTCCACTCCACTCCACACCTCACTCCACTCCACACTCCACACCTTACCTCACTCCACTCCACTCCACTCCACACCTTACCTCACTCCACTCCACTCCACTCCACTCCACTCCACTCCACACCTCACTCCACTCCACTCCACTCCACTCCACTCCACTCAACTCCACTCCACTCCATTCCACTCCACACTCCACACCTCACTCCACACCTTACCTCACTCCACTCCACTCAACTCCACTCCACACTCCACACCTCACTCCACACCTTACCTCACTCCACTCCACTCAACTCCACTCCACACTCCACACCTCACTCCACACCTTACCTCACTCCACTCCACTCAACTCCACTCCACACTCCACACCTCACTCCACACCTTACCTCACTCCACTCAACTCCACTCCACTCCACTCCACACCTCACTCCACTCCACTCAACTCCACTCCACACTCCACACCTCACTCCACACCTTACCTCACTCCACTCAACTCCACACCTTACCCCACTCCACTCCACTCCACTCCACACTCCACACCTTACCTCACTCCACTCAACTCCACTCCACTCCACTCCACACTCCACACCTTACCTTACCTCACTCCACTCAACTCAACTCCACTCCACACTCCACACCTTACCTCACTCCACTCCACTCCACACTCCACACCTCACTGCACTCCACACCTCACCGCACTCCACTCCACACCTCACTCCAAACCTCACCTCACTCCACTCCACACTCCACACCTCACTCCACTCCACACTCCACACCTCACTCGACTCCACACTCCACACCTCACCTCACTCCACACCTCACTCCACTCCACTCCACTCCTCACCTCACTCCACTCCACTCCACTCCACACCTCACCTCACCTCACTCCACTCCACCTCACCTCCACACCTCACTCCACTCCACACTCCACACCTCACTGCACTCCACACCTCACTCCACACCTCACCTCACTCCACTCCACACCTCACTGCACTCCACACCTCACTGCACTCCACTCCACACCTCACTCCAAACCTCACCTCACTCCACTCCACACTCCACACCTCACTCCACTCCACACTTCACCTCACTCCACTCCACACCTCACTGCACTCCACACCTCACCTCACTCCACTCCACACTCCACATCTCACCCCACCTCACCTCACTCCACACTCCACACCTCACTCCACTCCACTCCACACTTCACCTCACTCCACTCCACTCCACTCCACACTTCACCTCACTCCACTCCACTCCACTCCACACTTCACCTCACTCCACTCCACTCCACTCCACACCTCACTCCACTCCACTCCACTCCACTCCACACCTCACCTCACCGCACTCCTTACTCCACACTCCACACCTCACTCCACTCCACTCCACACCTCACCTCACCGCACTCCTTACTCCACACTCCACACCTCACTCCACTCCACACCGCACTCCTTATCTCACACCACACCTCTCTTCTCTCTTCTATTAAAAAGTTTTACTAAAAGCTTTTTGTGGCTGTATGGTGTGATGGAGTGAAATCAGAGAGTGGAGCTGCAGAGTGAATAGGACTGAGGGTAAAGGTCACCAGGTGTGTGATGCTGTAAGGTTGTAATGAGTGTGTGTGTGTCAGTTGATGAGCATGTTGTTAGAGCTCAGTGTTGTCTGTATCTCAAGGCTGTGAAAGTTTGTGAACATTTTTTACAAAACAGATTAAGAACAGTTTTTCTAAAAGTTAGATTATTTTTTTAAATACTTTCTGCTGTCTGTGTGTGTGTTGTTCTGCTGTGTGTGTGTGTGTTGTTCTGCTGTGTGTGTGTGTGTTCTGCTGTGTGTGTGTGTGTTCTGCTGTGTGTGTGTGTTGTTCTGCTGTGTGTGTGTTGTTCTGCTGTGTGTGTGTGTTCTGCTGTGTGTGTGTGTTGTTCTGCTGTGTGTGTGTTGTTCTGCTGTGTGTGTGTGTGTTCTGCTGTGTGTGTGTGTGTTCTGCTGTGTGTGTGTGTGTTCTGCTGTGTGTGTGTGTGTTCTGCTGTGTGTGTGTGTGTTGTTCTGCTGTGTGTGTGTGTGTTCTGCTGTGTGTGTGTGTGTTCTGCTGTGTGTGTGTGTGTTCTGCTGTGTGTGTGTGTGTTCTGCTGTGTGTGTGTGTGTTCTGCTGTGTGTGTGTGTGTTCTGCTGTGTGTGTGTGTGTGTTCTGCTGTGTGTGTGTGTGTTCTGCTGTGTGTGTGTGTTCTGCTGTGTGTGTGTGTGTGTTCTGCTGTGTGTGTGTGTGTGTTCTGCTGTGTGTGTGTGTGTGTTCTGCTGTGTGTGTGTGTGTGTTCTGCTGTGTGTGTGTGTGTTCTGCTGTGTGTGTGTGTGTGTTCTGCTGTGTGTGTGTGTGTGTTCTGCTGTGTGTGTGTGTGTGTTCTGCTGTGTGTGTGTGTGTGTTCTGCTGTGTGTGTGTGTGTGTGTTCTGCTGTGTGTGTGTGTGTGTGTTCTGCTGTGTGTGTGTGTGTTCTGCTGTGTGTGTGTGTGTTCTGCTGTGTGTGTGTGTGTGTTCTGCTGTGTGTGTGTGTGTTCTGCTGTGTGTGTGTGTGTGTTCTGCTGTGTGTGTGTGTGTGTTCTGCTGTGTGTGTGTGTGTGTTCTGCTGTGTGTGTGTGTGTGTGTTCTGCTGTGTGTGTGTGTGTTCTGCTGTGTGTGTGTGTGTGTTCTGCTGTGTGTGTGTGTGTGTTCTGCTGTGTGTGTGTGTGTGTTCTGCTGTGTGTGTGTGTGTGTTCTGCTGTGTGTGTGTGTGTGTTCTGCTGTGTGTGTGTGTGTGTTCTGCTGTGTGTGTGTGTGTGTTCTGCTGTGTGTGTGTGTGTGTTCTGCTGTGTGTGTGTGTGTTCTGCTGTGTGTGTGTGTGTTCTGCTGTGTGTGTGTGTGTGTTCTGCTGTGTGTGTGTGTGTGTGTGTGTTCTGCTGTGTGTGTGTGTGTGTGTGTGTGTTCTGCTGTGTGTGTGTGTGTGTGTGTGTTCTGCTGTGTGTGTGTGTGTGTGTGTTCTGCTGTGTGTGTGTGTGTGTGTGTTCTGCTGTGTGTGTGTGTGTTCTGCTGTGTGTGTGTGTGTTCTGCTGTGTGTGTGTGTGTGTGTTCTGCTGTGTGTGTGTGTGTGTGTTCTGCTGTGTGTGTGTGTTCTGCTGTGTGTGTGTGTGTGTGTTCTGCTGTGTGTGTGTGTGTGTGTTCTGCTGTGTGTGTGTGTGTGTGTTCTGCTGTGTGTGTGTGTGTGTTCTGCTGTGTGTGTGTGTGTGTGTTCTGCTGTGTGTGTGTGTGTGTGTTCTGCTGTGTGTGTGTGTGTGTGTGTTCTGCTGTGTGTGTGTGTGTGTGTGTGTGTTCTGCTGTGTGTGTGTGTTCTGCTGTGTGTGTGTGTTCTGCTGTGTGTGTGTGTGTGTGTGTGTTCTGCTGTGTGTGTGTGTTCTGCTGTGTGTGTGTGTTCTGCTGTGTGTGTGTGTTCTGCTGTGTGTGTGTGTGTGTGTGTTCTGCTGTGTGTGTGTGTGTGTGTGTTCTGCTGTGTGTGTGTGTGTGTGTGTTCTGCTGTGTGTGTGTGTGTGTGTGTGTGTTCTGCTGTGTGTGTGTGTGTGTGTGTGTTCTGCTGTGTGTGTGTGTGTGTGTTCTGCTGTGTGTGTGTGTGTGTGTGTTCTGCTGTGTGTGTGTGTGTGTGTGTTCTGCTGTGTGTGTGTGTGTTCTGCTGTGTGTGTGTGTGTGTGTTCTGCTGTGTGTGTGTGTTCTGCTGTGTGTGTGTGTTCTGCTGTGTGTGTGTGTTCTGCTGTGTGTGTGTGTGTGTGTGTTCTGCTGTGTGTGTGTTCTGCTGTGTGTTTGTGTGTGTGTGTTCTGCTGTGTGTTTGTGTGTGTGTGTTCTGCTGTGTGTGTGTGTGTGTGTGTGTGTTCTGCTGTGTGTGTGTGTGTGTGTGTTCTGCTGTGTGTGTGTGTGTGTGTGTTCTGCTGTGTGTGTGTGTGTGTGTGTTCTGCTGTGTGTGTGTGTGTTCTGCTGTGTGTGTGTGTGTGTGTGTGTTCTGCTGTGTGTGTGTGTGTTCTGCTGTGTGTGTGTGTGTGTGTTCTGCTGTGTGTGTGTGTTCTGCTGTGTGTTTGTGTGTGTGTGTTCTGCTGTGTGTGTGTGTGTGTGTGTGTTCTGCTGTGTGTGTGTGTGTGTGTGTTCTGCTGTGTGTGTGTGTGTGTGTGTTCTGCTGTGTGTGTGTGTGTGTGTGTTCTGCTGTGTGTGTGTGTGTGTTCTGCTGTGTGTGTGTGTGTGTTCTGCTGTGTGTGTGTGTGTGTTCTGCTGTGTGTGTGTGTGTTCTGCTGTGTGTGTGTGTGTTCTGCTGTGTGTGTGTGTGTGTGTGTGTTCTGCTGTGTGTGTGTGTGTGTGTGTGTTCTGCTGTGTGTGTGTGTGTGTGTGTTCTGCTGTGTGTGTGTGTGTGTTCTGCTGTGTGTGTGTGTGTGTTCTGCTGTGTGTGTGTGTGTTCTGCTGTGTGTGTGTGTGTTCTGCTGTGTGTGTTCTGCTGTGTGTGTTCTGGTGTGTGTGTGTGTTCTGGTGTGTGTGTGTGTGTTCTGCTGTGTGTGTGTGTGTTCTGCTGTGTGTGTGTGTGTGTTCTGCTGTGTGTGTGTGTGTGTGTTCTGCTGTGTGTGTGTGTGTGTGTTCTGCTGTGTGTGTGTGTGTGTTCTGCTGTGTGTGTGTGTGTGTTCTGCTGTGTGTGTGTTCTGCTGTGTGTGTGTTCTGCTGTGTGTGTGTTCTGCTGTGTGTGTGTTCTGCTGTGTGTGTGTGTGTGTTCTGCTGTGTGTGTGTGTGTGTTCTGCTGTGTGTGTGTGTGTTCTGCTGTGTGTGTGTGTGTGTTCTGCTGTGTGTGTGTGTGTGTTCTGCTGTGTGTGTGTGTGTTCTGCTGTGTGTGTGTGTGTGTTCTGCTGTGTGTGTGTGTGTGTTCTGCTGTGTGTGTGTGTTCTGCTGTGTGTGTGTGTTCTGCTGTGTGTGTGTGTGTGTGTTCTGCTGTGTGTGTGTGTGTGTGTTCTGCTGTGTGTGTGTGTGTGTGTGTGTGTTCTGCTGTGTGTATGTGTGTGTTCTGCTGTGTGTGTGTGTGTGTGTGTGTTCTGCTGTGTGTGTGTGTGTGTTCTGCTGTGTGTGTGTGTGTGTTCTGCTGTGTGTGTGTGTGTGTTCTGCTGTGTGTGTGTGTGTGTTCTGCTGTGTGTGTGTGTTCTGCTGTGTGTGTGTGTGTGTTCTGCTGTGTGTGTGTGTGTTCTGCTGTGTGTGTGTGTGTTCTGCTGTGTGTGTGTGTGTGTGTTCTGCTGTGTGTGTGTGTGTTCTGCTGTGTGTGTGTGTGTGTGTTCTGCTGTGTGTGTGTGTGTGTGTTCTGCTGTGTGTGTGTGTGTGTGTTCTGCTGTGTGTGTGTGTGTTCTGCTGTGTGTGTGTGTTCTGCTGTGTGTGTGTGTGTGTGTGTTCTGCTGTGTGTGTGTGTGTTCTGCTGTGTGTGTGTGTGTTCTGCTGTGTGTGTGTGTGTTCTGCTGTGTGTGTGTGTGTGTTCTGCTGTGTGTGTGTGTGTGTTCTGCTGTGTGTGTGTGTGTGTTCTGCTGTGTGTGTGTTCTGCTGTGTGTGTGTTCTGCTGTGTGTGTGTGTTCTGCTGTGTGTGTGTTCTGCTGTGTGTGTGTTCTGCTGTGTGTGTGTTCTGCTGTGTGTGTGTTCTGCTGTGTGTGTGTGTTCTGCTGTGTGTGTGTGTTCTGCTGTGTGTGTGTGTTCTGCTGTGTGTGTGTGTGTGTTCTGCTGTGTGTGTGTGTTCTGCTGTGTGTGTGTGTGTGTTCTGCTGTGTGTGTGTGTGTTCTGCTGTGTGTGTGTGTGTTCTGCTGTGTGTGTTCTGCTGTGTGTGTTCTGGTGTGTGTGTGTGTTCTGCTGTGTGTGTGTGTTCTGCTGTGTGTGTGTGTTCTGCTGTGTGTGTGTGTTCTGCTGTGTGTGTGTGTTCTGCTGTGTGTGTGTGTGTGTGTTCTGCTGTGTGTGTGTGTGTGTGTTCTGCTGTGTGTGTGTGTGTGTGTTCTGCTGTGTGTGTGTGTGTGTGTTCTGCTGTGTGTGTGTGTGTGTTCTGCTGTGTGTGTGTGTGTGTTCTGCTGTGTGTGTGTGTGTGTTCTGCTGTGTGTGTGTGTGTTCTGCTGTGTGTGTGTGTGTTCTGCTGTGTGTGTGTGTGTTCTGCTGTGTGTGTGTGTGTGTGTGTGTGTGTGTTCTGCTGTGTGTGTGTTCTGCTGTGTGTGTGTTCTGCTGTGTGTGTGTGTGTGTTCTGCTGTGTGTGTGTCCTGCTGTGTGTGTGTGTGTGTTCTGCTGTGTGTGTGTGTGTGTTCTGCTGTGTGTGTGTGTGTGTTCTGCTGTGTGTGTGTGTGTGTTCTGCTGTGTGTGTGTGTGTGTTCTGCTGTGTGTGTGTGTGTGTTCTGCTGTGTGTGTGTGTGTGTTCTGCTGTGTGTGTGTGTGTGTTCTGCTGTGTGTGTGTGTGTGTGTTCTGCTGTGTGTGTGTTCTGCTGTGTGTGTGTTCTGCTGTGTGTGTGTTCTGCTGTGTGTGTGTTCTGCTGTGTGTGTGTGCGTGTTCTGCTGTGTGTGTGTGTGTGTGTGTTCTGCTGTGTGTGTGTGTTCTGCTGTGTGTGTGTGTGTTCTGCTGTGTGTATGTGTGTTCTGCTGTGTGTGTGTATGTGTGTTCTGCTGTGTGTGTGTATGTGTGTTCTGCTGTGTGTGTGTATGTGTGTTCTGCTGTGTGTGTGTGTGTGTGTGTTCTGCTGTGTGTGTGTGTGTTCTGCTGTGTGTGTGTGTGTGTTCTGCTGTGTGTGTGTGTGTGTGTGTTCTGCTGTGTGTGTGTGTGTGTGTTCTGCTGTGTGTGTGTGTGTGTGTTCTGCTGTGTGTGTGTGTGTGTGTGTGTTCTGCTGTGTGTGTGTGTGTGTGTTCTGCTGTGTGTGTGTGTGTGTGTGTGTTCTGCTGTGTGTGTGTGTGTGTGTTCTGCTGTGTGTGTGTGTGTTCTGCTGTGTGTGTGTGTGTTCTGCTGTGTGTGTGTGTGTTCTGCTGTGTGTGTGTGTGTGTTCTGCTGTGTGTGTGTGTGTGTTCTGCTGTGTGTGTGTGTGTTCTGCTGTGTGTGTGTGTGTGTGTGTTCTGCTGTGTGTGTGTGTGTGTGTGTTCTGCTGTGTGTGTGTGTGTGTGTGTTCTGCTGTGTGTGTGTGTGTGTTCTGCTGTGTGTGTGTGTGTGTGTTCTGCTGTGTGTGTGTGTGTGTGTTCTGCTGTGTGTGTGTGTGTTCTGCTGTGTGTGTGTGTGTGTTCTGCTGTGTGTGTGTGTGTTCTGCTGTGTGTGTTCTGCTGTGTGTGTGTTCTGCTGTGTGTGTGTTCTGCTGTGTGTGTGTTCTGCTGTGTGTGTGTTCTGCTGTGTGTGTGTGTGTTCTGCTGTGTGTGTGTGTGTGTTCTGCTGTGTGTGTGTGTGTGTTCTGCTGTGTGTGTGTGTGTGTGTGTTCTGCTGTGTGTGTGTGTGTTCTGCTGTGTGTGTGTGTGTGTTCTGCTGTGTGTGTGTGTGTGTGTTCTGCTGTGTGTGTGTTCTGCTGTGTGTGTTCTGCTGTGTGTGTGTGTGTGTGTTCTGCTGTGTGTGTGTGTTCTGCTGTGTGTGTGTGTGTTCTGCTGTGTGTGTGTGTGTTCTGCTGTGTGTGTGTGTGTTCTGCTGTGTGTGTGTGTGTTCTGCTGTGTGTGTGTGTGTTCTGCTGTGTGTGTTCTGCTGTGTGTGTTCTGCTGTGTGTGTTCTGCTGTGTGTGTGTGTTCTGCTGTGTGTGTGTGTTCTGCTGTGTGTGTGTGTGTGTTCTGCTGTGTGTGTGTGTGTGTTCTGCTGTGTGTGTGTGTGTGTTCTGCTGTGTGTGTGTGTGTGTGTTCTGCTGTGTGTGTGTGTGTGTGTTCTGCTGTGTGTGTGTGTGTGTTCTGCTGTGTGTGTGTGTGTGTTCTGCTGTGTGTGTGTGTGTGTTCTGCTGTGTGTGTGTGTGTGTGTTCTGCTGTGTGTGTGTGTGTGTGTTCTGCTGTGTGTGTGTGTGTGTTCTGCTGTGTGTGTGTGTGTGTTCTGCTGTGTGTGTGTGTGTGTTCTGCTGTGTGTGTGTGTGTGTGTTCTGCTGTGTGGTGTGTGTGTGTGTGTGTTCTGCAGTGTGGTGTGTGTGTGTGTGTGTGTGTGTGTGTTCTGCTGTGTGTGTGTGTGTGTGTGTGTGTGTTCTGCTGTGTGTGTGTGTGTGTGTGTTCTGCTGTGTGTGTGTGTGTGTGTTCTGCTGTGTGTGTGTTCTGCTGTGTGTGTGTGTTCTGCTGTGTGTGTTCTGTGTGTGTGTGTGTGTGTGTGTGTGTTCTGCTGTGTGTGTGTGTGTGTGTTCTGCTGTGTGTGTGTGTGTGTTCTGCTGTGTGTGTGTGTTCTGCTGTGTGTGTGTGTGTGTGTTCTGCTGTGTGTGTGTGTGTTCTGCTGTGTGTGTGTGTGTTCTGCTGTGTGTGTGTTCTGCTGTGTGTGTGTGTGTGTGTTCTGCTGTGTGTGTGTGTGTGTGTTCTGCTGTGTGTGTGTGTGTGTGTTCTGCTGTGTGTGTGTTCTGCTGTGTGTGTGTTCTGCTGTGTGTGTGTTCTGCTGTGTGTGTGTTCTGCTGTGTGTGTGTGTGTTCTGCTGTGTGTGTTCTGCTGTGTGTGTTCTGCTGTGTGTTCTGCTGTGTGTGTTCTGCTGTGTGTGTTCTGCTGTGTGTGTGTGTTCTGCTGTGTGTGTGTGTGTGTGTTCTGCTGTGTGTGTGTTCTGCTGTGTGTGTGTTCTGCTGTGTGTGTGTTCTGCTGTGTGTGTGTGTGTTCTGCTGTGTGTGTGTGTGTGTGTTCTGCTGTGTGTGTGTGTGTGTGTGTGTTCTGCTGTGTGTGTGTGTGTGTGTTCTGCTGTGTGTGTGTGTGTGTGTTCTGCTGTGTGTGTGTGTGTGTGTTCTGCTGTGTGTGTGTGTGTGTGTTCTGCTGTGTGTGTGTGTGTGTGTTCTGCTGTGTGTGTGTGTGTGTGTTCTGCTGTGTGTGTGTGTGTGTGTTCTGCTGTGTGTGTGTGTTCTGCTGTGTGTGTGTGTGTGTGTTCTGCTGTGTGTGTGTGTGTGTGTTCTGCTGTGTGTGTGTGTGTGTGTTCTGCTGTGTGTGTGTGTGTGTTCTGCTGTGTGTGTGTGTGTGTTCTGCTGTGTGTATGTGTGTGTTCTGCTGTGTGTGTGTGTGTGTTCTGCTGTGTGTGTGTGTGTGTTCTGCTGTGTGTGTGTCTCTGCTGTGTGTGTGTTCTGCTGTGTGCTGTGTGTATGTGTGTGTTCTGCTGTGTGTATGTGTGTGTTCTGTTCTGCTGTGTGTGTGTGTGTGTTCTGCTGTGTGTGTGTGTGTGTTCTGCTGTGTGTATGTGTGTGTTCTGCTGTGTGTGTGTGTGTGTGTTCTGCTGTGTGTGTGTGTGTGTTCTGCTGTGTGTGTGTGTGTGTTCTGCTGTGTGTGTGTGTGTGTTCTGCTGTGTGTGTGTGTTCTGGTGTGTGTGTGTGTGTGTGTGTGTGTGTGTGTGTGTGTTCTGCTGTGTGTGTGTGTGTGTTCTGCTGTGTGTGTGTGTGTGTGTTCTGCTGTGTGTGTGTGTGTGTGTGTGTTCTGCTGTGTGTGTGTGTGTGTTCTGCTGTGTGTGTGTGTTCTGCTGTGTGTGTGTGTGTGTGTTCTGCTGTGTGTGTGTGTTCTGCTGTGTGTGTGTGTTCTGCTGTGTGTGTGTGTGTGTTCTGCTGTGTGTGTGTGTGTGTGTTCTGCTGTGTGTGTGTGTGTGTGTTCTGCTGTGTGTGTGTGTGTTCTGCTGTGTGTGTGTGTGTGTGTGTGTTCTGCTGTGTGTGTGTGTGTGTTCTGCTGTGTGTGTGTGTTCTGGTGTGTGTGTGTGTGTGTGTGTGTGTGTGTGTGTGTGTGTTCTGCTGTGTGTGTGTGTGTGTTCTGCTGTGTGTGTGTGTGTGTTCTGCTGTGTGTGTGTGTGTGTGTGTGTGTGTGTGCTGCTGTGTGTGTGTGTGTGTGCTGCTGTGTGTGTGTGTGTGCTGCTGTGTGTGTGTGTGTGTGCTGCTGTGTGTGTACTGCTGTGTGTGTGTGTGTGTACTGCTGTGTGTGTGTGTACTGCTGTGTGTGTGTGTACTGGTGTGTGTGTACTGCTGTGTGTGTGTGTGTGTGTACTGCTGTGTGTGTGTGTGTGTGCTGCTGTGTGTGTGTGTGTGTGTGCTGCTGTGTGTGTGTGTGTGTGTTCTGCTGTGTGTGTGTGTGTGTGTTCTGCTGTGTGTGTGTGTGTGTGTTCTGCTGTGTGTGTGTGTGTGTGTTCTGCTGTGTGTGTGTGTGTGTGTTCTGCTGTGTGTGTGTGTGTGTGTTCTGCTGTGTGTGTGTGTGTGTGTTCTGCTGTGTGTGTGTGTGTGTGTTCTGCTGTGTGTGTGTGTGTGTGTGTTCTGCTGTGTGTGTGTGTGTGTGTTCTGCTGTGTGTGTGTGTGTGTGTTCTGCTGTGTGTGTGTGTGTGTGTTCTGCTGTGTGTGTGTGTGTGTGTTCTGCTGTGTGTGTGTGTGTGTGTTCTGCTGTGTGTGTGTGTGTGTGTTCTGCTGTGTGTGTGTGTGTGTGTTCTGCTGTGTGTGTGTGTGTGTGTTCTGCTGTGTGTGTGTGTGTGTGTTCTGCTGTGTGTGTGTGTGTGTGTGTTCTGCTGTGTGTGTGTGTGTGTGTTCTGCTGTGTGTGTGTGTGTGTGTTCTGCTGTGTGTGTGTGTGTGTGTTCTGCTGTGTGTGTGTGTGTGTGTTCTGCTGTGTGTGTGTGTGTGTGTTCTGCTGTGTGTGTGTGTGTGTGTTCTGCTGTGTGTGTGTGTGTGTGTTCTGCTGTGTGTGTGTGTGTGTGTTCTGCTGTGTGTGTGTGTGTGTTCTGCTGTGTGTGTGTGTGTTCTGCTGTGTGTGTGTGTGTGTGTTCTGCTGTGTGTGTGTGTGTGTGTGTGTTCTGCTGTGTGTGTGTGTGTGTGTGTGTTCTGCTGTGTGTGTGTGTGTGTGTGTGTTCTGCTGTGTGTGTGTGTGTGTGTGTGTGTGTGTGTGTGTGCTCGCGTGTTCTGCAGTGTGGTGTGTGTGTGTGTGTGCGCGTGTTCTGCAGTGTGGTGTGTGTGTGTGTGTGCGCGTGTTCTGCAGTGTGGTGTGTGTGTGTGTGTGCGCGTGTTCTGCAGTGTGGTGTGTGTGTGTGTGTGTGTGCGCGTGTTCTGCAGTGTGGTGTGTGTGTGTGTGCGCGTCTTCTGCAGTGTGGTGTGTGTGTGTGTGTGCGCGCGTGTTCTGCAGTGTGGTGTGTGTGTGTGTGTGTGTGCTCGCGTGTTCTGCAGTGTGGTGTGTGTGTGTGTGCGCGCGTGTTCTGCAGTGTGGTGTGTGTGTGTGTGTGTGTGTGCGCGTGTTCTGCAGTGTGGTGTGTGTGTGTGCGCGTGTTCTGCAGTGTGGTGTGTGTGTGTGTGTTCTGCAGTGTGGTGTGTGTGTGTGTGTGTGTGTGTGTGTGCTCGCGTGTTCTGCAGTGTGGTGTGTGTGTGTGTGCGCGTGTTCTGCAGTGTGGTGTGTGTGTGTGTGTGTGTGCGCGTGTTCTGCAGTGTGGTGTGTGTGTGTGCGCGTGTTCTGCAGTGTGGTGTGTGTGTGTGTGTTCTGCAGTGTGGTGTGTGTGTGTGTGTGCGCGTGTTCTGCAGTGTGGTGTGTGTGTGTGTGTGTGCGCGCGTGTTCTGCAGTGTGGTGTGTGTGTGTGTGCGCGTGTTCTGCAGTGTGGTGTGTGTGTGTGCGCGTGTTCTGCAGTGTGGTGTGTGTGTGTGTGCGCGCGTGTTCTGCAGTGTGGTGTGTGTGTGCGCGTGTTCTGCAGTGTGGTGTGTGTGTGTGCGTGCGCGTGTTCTGCAGTGTGGTGTGTGTGTGTGTGTGTGCGCGTGTTCTGCAGTGTGGTGTGTGTGTGTGTGTGTGTGTGTGTGCGCGTGTTCTGCAGTGTGGTGTGTGTGTGTGTGCGCGCGTGTTCTGCAGTGTGGTGTGTGTGTGTGTGCGCGCGTGTTCTGCAGTGTGGTGTGTGTGTGTGTGTGTGCGCGCGTGTTCTGCAGTGTGGTGTGTGTGTGTGTGTGTGTGTGTGTGCGCGCGTGTTCTGCAGTGTGGTGTGTGTGTGTGTGTGTGCGCGTGTTCTGCAGTGTGGTGTGTGTGTGTGTGTGTGCGCGCGTGTTCTGCAGTGTGGTGTGTGTGTGTGTGTGTCTGTGTGTGCGCGCGTGTTCTGCAGTGTGGTGTGTGTGTGTGTGCGCGCGTGTTCTGCAGTGTGGTGTGTGTGTGTGTGTGCGCGTGTTCTGCAGTGTGGTGTGTGTGTGTGCGCGTGTTCTGCAGTGTGGTGTGTGTGTGTGTGTGTGTGTGCGCGTGTTCTGCAGTGTGGTGTGTGTGTGTGTGTGCGCGTGTTCTGCAGTGTGGTGTGTGTGTGTGTGTGTGCGTGTTCTGCAGTGTGGTGTGTGTGTGTGTGTGCGCGTGTTCTGCAGTGTGGTGTGTGTGTGTGTGTGCGCGTGTTCTGCAGTGTGGTGTGTGTGTGTGTGTGTGCGCGTGTTCTGCAGTGTGGTGTGTGTGTGTGTGCGCGTGTTCTGCAGTGTGGTGTGTGTGTGTGTGTGTGTGCGCGTGTTCTGCAGTGTGGTGTGTGTGTGTGCGCGTGTTCTGCAGTGTGGTGTGTGTGTGTGTGTGCGCGCGTGTTCTGCAGTGTGGTGTGTGTGTGTGCGCGTGTTCTGCAGTGTGGTGTGTGTGTGTGTGTGTGTGTGCGTGTTCTGCAGTGTGGTGTGTGTGTGTGTGTGCGCGTGTTCTGCAGTGTGGTGTGTGTGTGTGTGTGTGCGCGTGTTCTGCAGTGTGGTGTGTGTGTGTGTGTGCGCGTGTTCTGCAGTGTGGTGTGTGTGTGTGCGCGTGTTCTGCAGTGTGGTGTGTGTGTGTGCGGGCGTGTTCTGCAGTGTGGTGTGTGTGTGTGTGTGTGTGCGTGTTCTGCAGTGTGGTGTGTGTGTGTGTGTGTGCGCGTGTTCTGCAGTGTGGTGTGTGTGTGTGTGTGTGTGTGTGCGCGTGTTCTGCAGTGTGGTGTGTGTGTGTGTGTGTGTGTGTGTGTGTGTGCGCGTGTTCTGCAGTGTGGTGTGTGTGTGTGTGTGCGCGTGTTCTGCAGTGTGGTGTGTGTGTGTGTGTGTGTGCGCGTGTTCTGCAGTGTGGTGTGTGTGTGTGTGTGTGTGTGCGCGTGTTCTGCAGTGTGGTGTGTGTGTGTGTGTGTGCGCGTGTTCTGCAGTGTGGTGTGTGTGTGTGTGTGTGCGCGTGTTCTGCAGTGTGGTGTGTGTGTGTCTGTGCGCGTGTTCTGCAGTGTGGTTTGTGTGTGTGTGTGTGTGCGCGTGTTCTGCAGTGTGTGTGTGTGTGTGTGTGTGTGTGTGTGTGTGCGCGTGTTCTGCAGTGTGGTGTGTGTGTGTGTGTGCGCGTGTTCTGCAGTGTGGTGTGTGTGTGTGTGTGTGTGTGTGTGTGCGCGTGTTCTGCAGTGTGGTGTGTGTGTGTGTGTGTGTGCGCGTGTTCTGCAGTGTGGTGTGTGTGTGAGTGTGTGCGCGTGTTCTGCAGTGTGGTGTGTGTGTGTCTGTGCGCGTGTTCTGCAGTGTGGTGTGTGTGTGTGTGTGCGCGTGTTCTGCAGTGTGGTGTGTGTGTGTGTGTGTGCGCGTGTTCTGCAGTGTGGTGTGTGTGTGTGTGTGTGTGTGTGCGCGTGTTCTGCAGTGTGGTGTGTGTGTGTGTGTGTGCGCGTGTTCTGCAGTGTGGTGTGTGTGTGTGTGTGCGCGTGTTCTGCAGTGTGGTGTGTGTGTGCGCGTGTTCTGCAGTGTGGTGTGTGTGTGTGTGTGTGTGTGTGCGCGTGTTCTGCAGTGTGGTGTGTGTGTGTGTGTGCGCGTGTTCTGCAGTGTGGTGTGTGTGTGTGTGTGTGCGCGTGTTCTGCAGTGTGGTGTGTGTGTGTGCGCGTGTTCTGCAGTGTGGTGTGTGTGTGTGCGCGTGTTCTGCAGTGTGGTGTGTGTGTGTGTGTGTGTGTGTGTGTGTGCGCGTGTTCTGCAGTGTGGTGTGTGTGTGTGTGCGCGTGTTCTGCAGTGTGGTGTGTGTGTGTGGGTGTGTGTGTGTGTGTGCGTGTGTTCTGCAGTGTGGTGTGTGGGTGTGTGTGTGTGCGCGTGTTCTGCAGTGTGGTGTGTGTGTGTGTGTGTGTGCGCGTGTTCTGCAGTGTGGTGTGTGTGTGTGCGCGTGTTCTGCAGTGTGGTGTGTGTGTGCGCGTGTGTTCTGCAGTGTGGTGTGTGTGTGTGTGTGTGTGTGTGTGTGTGTACGCATGTTCTGCAGTGTGGTGTGTGTGTGTGTGCGCGTGTTCTGCAGTGTGGTGTGTGTGTGTGTGTGTGTGTGTGTGCGCGTGTTCTGCAGTGTGGTGTGTGTGTGTGTGTGTGTGTACGCGTGTTCTGCAGTGTGGTGTGTGTGTGTGTGTTCTGCAGTGTGGTGTGTGTGTGTGTGTTCTGCAGTGTGGTGTGTGTGTGTGTGTGTTCTGTGGTGTGTGTGTGTGTGTGTGCGCGCGTGTTCTACAGTGTGGTGTGTGTGTGTGTGTGCGCGTGTTCTGCAGTGTGGCGTGTGTGTGTGTGCGCGCGTGTTCTGCAGTGTGGTGTGTGTGTGTGTGTGCGCGTGTTCAGCAGTGTGGTGTGTGTGTGTGCGCGTGTTCTGCAGTGTGGTGTGTGTGTGTGTGTGTGCGCGCGTGTTCTGCAGTGTGGCGTGTGTGTGTGTGTGTGTGTGTGCGCGTGTTCAGCAGTGTGGTGTGTGTGTGTGTGCGCGCGTGTTCTGCAGTGTTGTGTGTGTGTGTGTGTGTGTGTGCGCGTGTTCTGCAGTGTGGTGTGTGTGTGTGTGTGTGCGCGTGTTCTGCGGTGTGGTGTGTGTGTGTGTGCGCGTGTTCTGCAGTGTGGTGTGTGTGTGTGTGTGCGCGTGTTCTGCAGTGTGGTGTGTGTGTGTGCGCGTGTTCTGCAGTGTGGTGTGTGTGTGTGTGTGTGCGCGCGTGTTCTGCAGTGTGGTGTGTGTGTGTGTGTACGCGTGTTCTACAGTGTGGTGTGTGTGTGTGTGTGTGCGCGTGTTCTGCAGTGTGGTGTGTGTGTGTGTGTACGCGTGTTCTACAGTGTGGTGTGTGTGTGCGCGTGTTCTGCAGTGTGGCGTGTGTGTGTGTGTGTGTGTGTGCGCGTGTTCTGCAGTGTGGTGTGTGTGTGTGTGCGCGCGTGTTCTGCAGTGTGGTGTGTGTGTGTGTGTGTGTGTGTGCGCGCGTGTTCTGCAGTGTGGTGTGTGTGTGTGTGTGTGTGCGCGTGTTCTGCAGTGTGGTGTGTGTGTGTGTGTGCGCGTGTTCTGCAGTGTGGTGTGTGTGTGTGTGTGCGCGTGTTCTGCAGTGTGGTGTGTGTGTGTGTGCGCGTGTTCTGCAGTGTTGTGTGTGTGTGTGTGTGTGTGCTCGCGTGTTCTGCAGTGTGGTGTGTGTGTGCGCGTGTTCTGCAGTGTGGTGTGTGTGTGTGCGCGTGTTCTGCAGTGTGGTGTGTGTGTTTGTGTGCGCGTGTTCTGCAGTGTGGTGTGTGTGTGTGTGTGTGTGTGTGCGCGTGTTCTGCAGTGTGGTGTGTGTGTGTGTGTGCGCGTGTTGTGGTGTGTGTGTGTGTGTGTGCGCGTGTTCTGCAGTGTGGTGTGTGTGTGTGCGCGCGTGTTCTGCAGTGTGGTGTGTGTGTGTGTGTGTGTACGCGTGTTCTACAGTGTGGTGTGTGTGTGTGTGTGTGTGCGCGTGTTCTGCAGTGTGGTGTGTGTGTGTGTGTGTGCGCGCGTGTTCTGCAGTGTGGTGTGTGTGTGTGTGCGCGCGTGTTCTGCAGTGTGGTGTGTGTGTGTGTGTGTGCGCGCGTGTTCTGCAGTGTGGTGTGTGTGTGTGTGCGCGCGTGTTCTGCAGTGTGGTGTGTGTGTGTGTGTACGCGTGTTCTACAGTGTGGTGTGTGTGTGTGTGTGTGTGCGCGTGTTCTGCAGTGTGGTGTGTGTGTGTGTGTGCGCGTGTTCAGCAGTGTGGTGTGTGTGTGTGCGTGCGCGCGTGTTCTGCAGTGTGGTGTGTGTGTGTGTGTGCGCGTGTTCTGCAGTGTGGTGTGTGTGTGTGTGCGCGTGTTCTGCAGTGTGGTGTGTGTGTGTGTGGGTGTGTGTGTGTGTGTGTGTGCGCGTGTTCTGCAGTGTGGTGTGTGTGTGTGTGTGTGTGCGCGCGTGTTCTGCAGTGTGGTGTGTGTGTGTGTGTGTGCGCGTGTTCTGCAGTGTGGTGTGTGTGTGTGTGTGTGTGCGCGTGTTCTGCAGTGTGGTGTGTGTGTGTGTGTGCGCGCGTGTTCTGCAGTGTGGTGTGTGTGTGTGTGTGTGTGTGTGCGCGTGTTCTGCAGTGTGGTGTGTGTGTGTGCGCGTGTTCTGCAGTGTGGTGTGTGTGTGTGTGTGTGCGCGTGTTCTGCAGTGTGGTGTGTGTGTGTGTACGCATGTTCTGCAGTGTGGTGTGTGTGTGTGCGCGTGTTCTGCAGTGTGGTGTGTGTGTGTGTGCGCGTGTTCTGCAGTGTGGTGTGTGTGTGTGCGCGTGTTCTGCAGTGTGGTGTGTGTGTGTGTGTGTGCGCGTGTTCTGCAGTGTGGTGTGTGTGTGTGCGCGTGTTCTGCAGTGTGGTGTGTGTGTGTGTGTGCGCGTGTTCTGCAGTGTGGTGTGTGTGTGTGTGCGCGTGTTCTGCAGTGTGGTGTGTGTGTGTGTGTGTGTGCGCGTGTTCTGCAGTGTGGTGTGTGTGTGTGTGCGCGTGTTCTGCAGTGTGGTGTGTGTGTGTGTGTGTGTGTGTGTGTGCGCGTGTTCTGCAGTGTGGTGTGTGTGTGTGTGCGCGTGTTCTGCAGTGTGGTGTGTGTGTGTGTGTGTGTGCGCGTGTTCTGCAGTGTGGTGTGTGTGTGTGTGTGTGTGCGCGTGTTCTGCAGTGTGGTGTGTGTGTGTGTGTGCGCGTGTTCTGCAGTGTGGTGTGTGTGTGTGTGTACGCATGTTCTGCAGTGTGGTGTGTGTGTGTGTGTGTGTGCGCGTGTTCTGCAGTGTGGTGTGTGTGTGTGTGCGCGCGTGTTCTGCAGTGTGGTGTGTGTGTGTGTGTGTGTGCGCGTGTTCTGCAGTGTGGTGTGTGTGTGTGTGTGTGTGTGCGCCTGTTCTGCAGTGTGGTGTGTGTGTGTGTGCGCGCGTGTTCTGCAGTGTGGTGTGTGTGTGTGTGTGTGTACGCGTGTTCTGCAGTGTGGTGTGTGTGTGTGTGTTCTGCAGTGTGGTGTGTGTGTGTGTGTGTGCGCGTGTTCTGCAGTGTGGTGTGTGTGTGTGTGTGCGCGTGTTCTGCAGTGTGGTGTGTGTGTGTGTGTGTGTGTGCGCGTGTTCTGCAGTGTGGTGTGTGTGTGTGTGTGTGCGCGCGTGTTCTGCAGTGTGGTGTGTGTGTGTGTGTGTGTGTACGCGTGTTTTGCAGTGTGGTGTGTGTGTGTGTGTGTGTGTGCGCGCGTGTTCTGCAGTGTGGTGTGTGTGTGCGCGTGTTCTGCAGTGTGGTTTGTGTGTGTGTGTGTGTGTGCGCGTGTTCTGCAGTGTGGTGTGTGTGTGTGCCACAGAGTCCCAGTGTGTGTGTGTGGTGTGGTAAGGCCAGAAACCCAGCAGTGTGGCAGGTGTGTGTGTGCATCACAGAGTCCCAGTGTGAGGTGGTGTGTGTGTGTGTGTGTGTGGCACTGGTCCCAGTGTGGAGGTGTGTGTGTGTGTGTGGCACACTGTCCCAGTGTGGGTGTGTGTGTGTGTGTGTGTGTGCACACACAGAGTCCCAGTGTGTGGTGTGTGTGGCTGGCACAGAGTCCCAGTGGAGGTGGTGTGTGGTGGTGCACACAGAAACCCAGTGCAGGTGTGTGTGGTGTGTGGGTGCACCAGAGTCCCAGTGGTGTGTGTGGTGTAACAGAGTCCCAGTGTGGTGTGAGTGGTGGAAAGGCCACAGAAACCCAGTGAGGTAAGGTAGAAGTCACAGAGTCCCAGGAGTGTGGTGTGTGTGGTGGCACACAGAAACCCAGTGGTGGTGGTGTGTGTGTGTGTGTGGGTGTACAACAGAGTTCCAGAAAGGCAGGTGTGTGTGGTGCGCCAGAAACCCACAGTGTGTAGGTGGTGGTGTGGTGGCCATTGTTCCAGTGCAGTGTGGTGTGTGGTGTGTGTGTGTGTGTGTGTGGGCACAGAGTCCCAGCAGTGAGGTGTGTGTGCCAGAAACCCAGTGGGTGGTGGTGGTACACAGGTGGCAGTGTGGTGTGTGTGTGTGCACAGAAACCCAGGTGGTGTGTGTGTGTGTGTAGGCACACAGAAACCCAGTGTGTGTGTGTGGTGTGTGCCACAGAGTCCCAGTGGGTGTGTGGTGTGTGTGGTGGTGGCACAGTGTCCCAGTGCAGGTGGTGGTGTGTGTGTGGCCACAGTGCCCAGTGTGGTGTGTGGTGTGTGTGGTGTGTGCCAGAAAGGCACAGTCCCAGTGTGGTGTGTGTGTGTGTGCCAGAGAACCCAGAGTGGGAGTGTGTGTGGTGTAGAACACACAGAGCCCAGGTGTGTGTGTGTGTGGCACAGAGTCCCAGTGTGGTGGTGTGGTGTGGTGGCACAGAGTCCCAGTGTGTAGGTGTGTGTGTGTGTAGGGGCACAGAAACCCAGTGTGTGCAGTGGGTGTGGTGTGTGTGTGTGTGGCAACAGAGTCCCAGGCAGGGTGTGTGGTGGTGGCACAGAAACCCAGTGTGTGTGTGGTGTGTGTGGTGCGGCACAGAGTCCCAGTGTGGCAGGGGTGTGTGTGTGTGTGCCAAGGCCTGTCCCAGTGTGTGTGTGTGTGGTGTGTGTGTGGCGCCAGAGCCCAGGTGTGGTGGTGTGTGTGGTGGTGTGTGCAGTGTGGTGAGAAACCCAGCAGTGTGGTGTGTGTGTGTGCACCAGAACCCAGTGTGTGAGGTGTGTGGTGGTAGCCACAGAACCCAGGGTGGGAGGGTGGTGGTAGCACAGAGTCCCAGTGGAGCCAGGTGGTGTGTGGTGTAAGGCACAGAGCCCAGGTGGTGAGGTGGTGTGTGTGTGGTGCACAGAGCCCTGCAGTGGGCAGGTGGGTGTGTGTGTGGTGGTGGCACAGAGCCCAGTGCAGGTGTGTGTGGTGTGTGTGGTGTGTGTGGCACAGAGTCCCAGGCAGGGAGGTGGTGTGTGGTAGGTCAGAACCCAGGTGCAGGTGTGTGTGTAGGTGTGGTAGGTGGGGTGGGTGAACACATCCCAGTGCAGGTGGTGTGGTGTGGTGTGTGGGCCAGAACCCAGGCAGGGTGGTGTGTGTGTGTGGCAACAAGAGTCCCAGGCAGGGTGGTGTGTGGTGGTGGCACAGAGTCCCAGTGTGGTGGTGGTACACAGAGTCCCAGGTGTGGTAGGTACACAGAGTCCCAGGTGGCAGGTAGGTGGGCACAGAGTCCCAGTGTGGAGGTGTGTGTGTGTGTGTGTGTGGTGGCACAGAAACCCAGGTGGAGGTGTGTGGTGGGTACAACAGAGTCCCAGTGCAGGTGGTGTAGGCCAGAGTCCCAGTGTGTGGTGTGTGGTGGTGTGGCACAGAGTCCCAGTGCAGTGTGGTGTGTGTGGTGGAGGCACACATACAGAGTCCCAGGAGGTGTGTGTGAAGGCACAGATCCCAGTGGGTGGTGTGTGGTGGTGTGGGCAACAGAGTCCCAGTGCAGGTGTGTGTGGTGTGGTGTGGTGCAATACAGAGCCCAGGCAGGGTGTGGTGGTGTAGGCACAGAGTCCCAGTGTGCAGGTGTGTGTGTGTGTGTGGCACACAGAGTCCCAGTGTGGTGTGTGTGTGTGTGGTAGGTACACACACACAGAACCCAGGTGTGAGGTGGTGTGGTGTGTGTACACAAGAGTCCCAGTGGAGGTGAGGTGTGTGGTGTGGTGGCACAGAGTCCCAGTGGTGGCAGGGGTGTGTGTGTGTGGCAGGCCAAGAGCCCCAGTGGGTGGAGGGTGTGTGTGTGTGTGGTGGTAGGCACAGAGTCCCAGGCAGGGTGGTGTATGTGGCAGTGTGGTAGGTGCCACACACAGAGTCCAGGCAGGTGGTGGTGGTGGTGCACAGAGTCCCAGTGTGAGGTAGGTGGTGTGTGTGGCACACACACAGAGTCCCAGTGTGTGGGTGGTGTGTGTGTGTGTGTAGGCACAGAGTCCCAGTGGAGGTGTGTGGTGTGTGTGTGTGTGTGTGTGTGTGGTACAACAGTCCCAGTGGTGAGGGGGTGTGTGGTGGCACACACAGAGTCCCAGGGGCAGGTGGTGTGTGTGTGGTGGTGGTGGTGGTAGGCACAGAGTCCCAGGCAGGTGGTGGTGGTGTGTGGTGGTGTGGTGGACACACAGAGCCCCAGTGGTGGGGAGGTGTGGTGTGGTGGGGCAACAGAGTCCCAGCAGGGGGCAGGTGGTGTGGTGGTGTGTGTGTGGCACAGAGTCCCAGTGTGAGGTGTGTGTGCCAGAGTCCCAGTGTGTGTGTGTGGTGTGTGTGTGTGTGTGCACACAGTCCAGAACCCAGTGTGGTGTGTGGTAGGTGGTGTGTGTGGTAAAGGCAGATGAGCCTCAGTGTGGTGTGTGTGGTGTGTGGCACACAGAGTCCCAGTGTGGTGTGGTGTGTGTGTGTGTGGTGTCCTAGAGTTCCACAGGCAGGGTGTGAGTGTGTGGTGGTGGTGTACAAGGTCCCAGTGTGGTAGGTGTGTGGTGTGTCACACACAGAGTCCCAGGTGTGAGGTGGTGTGTGGTGTGTGTGTGTGTGGTAAGGCACAGAAGAGTCCCAGGCAGGTGAGGTGGTGGTGGTAGGCACACACACAGAACCCAGAGCAGGTGGTGGTGTGGTAGGCACACACAGAAACCCAGGTGAGGGTGGTGTGTGGCACAGAGTCCCAGTGGGTAGGTGTGTGCACAGAGTCCCAGTGTGGTGGGTGGTGGTACAAGGCACACAGAGTCCCAGGGCAGTGTGTGGTGGTAGGGGGTGTGGCACACACAGAGTCCCAGGTGTGGGGAGGGTGGTGTGGTGTGTGTGTGGCAACAGAGTCCCAGGTGGTGAGGTGTGTGGTGTGAGGTGGTAGGCACAGAGTCCCAGGCAGGGTGGTGTGGTGGTGTGGCACAGAGTCCCAGAGGTGCAGGTGTGGTGGTGTGTGTGTGGTGGTGCAGGTGTGTGGTAGGCAACAAGAAACCCAGGTGGGAGGGTGTGTGTGTGTGTGGTGCACAGAGTCCCAGTGCAGGTGGTGTGTGTGGTGTGTGTGGTGTGGTGGTGTGTGGTGGTGTGCCACAGAGTCCCAGAGCAGGTGGTGTGGTGTGGCACAGAGTCCCAGTGGGGGAGGTGGTGTGTGTGTGTGTGTGTGTGGTGTGGGGTGCACAGAGCCCCAGTGAGGGTGTGTAGGTGGTGTGTGTGAAGGCACAGAGTCCCAGTGTGTGGTGTGTGTGTGTGTGAAGGCCAGACCCAGTGTGGTGTAGGTGTGTGTGTGGTGTAGGTAGCAACAGAGTCCCAGTGTAGGTGTGTGTGGTGGCACAAGAGTCCCAGGTGGTGTGGTGGTGTGGCAGGGGCACACAGAGTCCCAGTGGTGTGTGTGGTAGGTGGTGTGGGGCCAGGCACAGAGTCCCAGCAGTGGTGGAGGTGTGTGTGTGTGTGTGTGTGCACAGAACCCAGTGTGAGGTGTGTGTGTGTGTGTGTGGTGCACAGAAACCTGCAGGATGGTGTGTGTGTGTGTGTGCAGGCACTTGTCCCAGTGTGGGATGTGTGTGTGTGTGTGTGTGGTGCACAGAGTCCCAGGAGCAGGGTGTGGTGGGTGTGGTGTAGGTGTCACAGGTGAGCCCAGTGGTAGGGTGTGTGGTGTGTGTGTGTGGTACAGAGTCCCAGTGGCAGGGTGGTGGTGGTGTGGGCACACACAGAGCCCAGGTGGAGGTGTGTGTGGTGTGTGTGTGGTGGTGGTGGCACAGAGTCCCAGTGTGGTGTGTGTGTGGTGTGTGTGGCACACACACAGAGTCCCAGTGGGTGGTGTGTGTGTGTGTGGTGTGGTACACACAAGAGTCCCAGGTGGAGGGTGGTGTGTGTGTGTGTGTGTGCACAGAGTCCCAAAACCCAGTGGTGTGTGTGTGTGGTGTAGGGTGGCAGAAACCCATGTGGCAGGTGGTGTGTGTCAGGCAACAGAGTCCCACCAGGTGTGTGTGTGTGTGTGTGGTGTGTGGTGGGCACAGAACCCTGCAGTGGGTGAGGTGTGTGTGTGTGTAGGCAACACACAGAGCCCAGTGCAGGGAGGTGGTAGGTGTGTACACCAGAAACCCAGGGTGGTGTGTGTGTGTGTGTGGTGCAACAGAGAACCCAGTGTGCAGAGGTGTGTGTGTGTGTGGTGTGGCCAGAGTCCAGGCAGGGTGTGGGTAGAGCCAGAGTCCCAGTGGGTGGAGGGTGGTGGTGTGGTAGGCACAGAAACCCAGGCAGTGGTGTGTGTGTGTGCGCGTGTTCTGCAGTGTGGTGTGTGTGTGTGTGTGCGCGTGTTCTGCAGTGTGGTGTGTGTGTGTGTGTGTGTGCGCGTGTTCTGCAGTGTGGTGTGTGTGTGTGTGTGTGTGTGTGTGTGTGTGTGCGCGCGTGTTCTGCAGTGTGGTGTGTGTGTGTGTGTTTTCTGTACAGATATATGAAGGCATTGTTCAGGACAGCTTTTCTCAGTAAGATCTTAGACATGGTCGTTATAGACTCAGACGTTATTGTGATATAAAAATGTAGTCTGGCGTTTTGCTAAAACCATCTTCATGCTCTTGATGTAATGGTCAGTTTATGGTCAGTTTATGGTCAGTTTATGGTCAGTTTCACTCACCCACAGATTCTAGGTTAAACATCTTCAGTCCTGGAAAATTAGCAGTTTTTTTAAATCTGTTGTAATGTTTTTGGTAATATAGTTTATATTCTGCTGCTGCTTGGTTTAGAGAAGTGATTAAAGTAAAAATAATTTAGAGTTTCAGGTTTCAGCTCGGTTCTTCATGAGGGTTTGTGTGACTCGGTTCTGTGTGGTTCTGATGTGTGTGATTGTGATACATTTGTGATTAAAATAAAGTTACAAATATAGTTATAAATATTCTGCTGCTCCTCATGATGATGTATAAGGAAGTAAAAGGGTGTTGGGGGCGTGGCTACAGAATGAATGACAGGTCAAAGATTCTGAACTGAAAGGCAGCTTTCAAACTCTTTATTTCTGACTATGAAAGATTAAAAAAAAAAATGATTATTTATTTATTATCATTCCACATAAATTTTCTACATTATTTGGAAGAAATGACAGATATTGAGTGTTGCACCTTTACTTGCAGGTCCATTGTTCCAGGATCTAATGGTTTCATCTCTTTATTGTTCAGGAGTTTGTAGAGTTTGAGGAGAAATCATCTCAATCCAGTGATGACATCACACACCGAGTGACATTTAGTGAAGAGAAATTATGTTTATTGTAAAAACTATAAAATCTGGTGCATTTATTTCTCCTCATGTTGGAGCGAAACAGTTCAGTTCTCTTTATCCCAGAGAGAAGATGAAAATGGCTGCCCTGTGTCGTGACCTTGCTGTGTGTGTGTGTGTGTGTGTGTGTGTGTGTGTGTTTCGGTTTGTTTGTTTAGTTGTAAATTGTACCTGTTGTTGAGTTCATGTGCAGTCTGGCTTTAGCTGATCCTAATCTCTCTTTAAACTTCTCTATTAGAGTAAAGAGTATTGGGAGTGAACAGGACGTGAGGCTGAGAGGATTTTCACACTAAATCATTTCAGTGTGGAGTCTGAACACGTGATACATTTACACACGGAGCTTCACACTCAGAGGAGGAGAACTGCCTTTAAATCTGTATTAAAGAATTATTTCTTACTTAAATCTGAAAAAAGAAACAAAAAGAACAATTCCTGCAGTTTCTTTATCTGTGAGAGATTTTCTGTCCCATAGCATTGTGTTTATTGTTGATTGAAATTGTGACGGTGGTTTTGGAGTCAAACTCTCTCGGAATTCTTCTCCCTGAGTGGAAAGCTGCAGTACCTTTGGGAATGAAGTTCATTTGATTTTCTTTCTGAACCTGTGGTCAGTGTTGTAAGCTCCTCATGGCTGGATATGGTGATGGTGAGCGTGAGTGAGGTGTGACAGAAACCAGGCTGTTGTTCAGATCTGGAATTCAATCATCAGCTATTTCTCCATCACACCATGAGGAACTGTGTGTGTGTGTGTCTAAACCTTGTTTGAGGATGGGTCAGGATATAAAGGCCCGTCGTTACAGTATTATTTCATGCTCTTTATCGCTCTTTATTTATTTAACAGATCATTACTTAAAGTAAAAACGAACAATTCAAACAAACTCATTTATTTCTGTAAAACTCACAAGGCATTATTTAAATAATCTTTTTTAATATTCAGATGTAATTAGAAAGAACAACAAAGTTGAGAAGATTTAAAACTTCATTTTTATTTTTTAATGAAAATGTCAACAAAAGATTCTCTATTCTTTAACTGATGATAAAGGTGACGGTGTTTTAATCAGCTGCCTCGCATCAGACTGACCTCAGACTCGCAGCAGACTGACCTCAGACTCGCAGCAGACTGACCTCAGACTCGCAGCAGACTGACCTCAGACTCGCAGCAGACTATGTTTCCTTTTGATTTTTTCCACAGTAGTGTTTTAGTGCTGATATTGACTATAATATGAATAAATATTCTCTAATATAAAAATGAAGTATAAACACACATTAATGATCAGTTTTTAAATTCTTACCAACATGAACATTTCATTTGCAAATCCTCCAGAATGTTCACTTTTACTCTTTAATCTTTAATCAAAAGCAAATTGCAAAGCATTGTTTATTTTATTACCTGAAAGTGTTTCTCTCACAGATGGCTTTAAAATTGTTATAAAAAAACATGATGATGAAGATGAAGACCTGAACACAAACAACAACGAAAAAAAAAACCAAGCTCACAGTCCCAAAATATCTAGATTTGAGATGTTTTGTATTTTTATCAATAAGTCTGTTTTATTATTTTATTCTGTTATATTTTCGTGATTTATTACAGTGTTTATTACAGACACACAGATGAGCGTGCTCTGCTCTGTTCATTATTTACTCTCTAATCACACATTGTGTAGCAGTTTGTAGAGAAATATGTGACCTAAAATACTGTGTGTGTGTGTGTGTGTGTGTCTCAGCTGTCACGTTCTCCGGCTGCATGGCCATGTGGAGTGATATAACATTGACGTCACTGTGTGGTGACGTTCGCCAGAGTGACTGCAGAAAAGAAAAAACTTTTACTTCCTGAATCGGTGACGACTTCGTGTCTGTGATCAAAATAAAAATCACACAGCTTTTGTTTTACAAAGAAAATGTAATCGTGCAGCAGACCATCGCTTTTTACTTTTTATTTTAATGGAAAAATAGTGTGTGTGTTGAGTGGTTTTGCTCCAATTTTTGTGTAATGAGATTAAAGTCTCAGTGAACAGATTTACATCACATGTTTTCAAAAAGAAGAAAGACATTGTTTCTACCTGTGTGCGTGTGTGTGTGTGTGTTAGGTGTGTGTGCGTGTGTGTGTTAGGTGTGCGTGTGTGTGTGTGTTAGGTGTGTGTGCGTGTGTGTGTTAGGTGTGTGTGTGTTAGGTGTGCGTGTGTGTGTGTGTTAGGTGTGTGTGTGTAAGGGCTTTATATCTGAGTAATATCACATGGACAGGAGTGGTGTTATACTGAATATCAGCACTGCTGGGACTGGGTACGTGGACGTGGGTAATCACTGTGGTGCTGATGGTCAGTACAGGGATTATGATGTCACTTTTATAGGTCAGTTCTATATCTGAAATGAATATAGAATCATTAACATTTCAGACACAACGGACAAACATTTTATCACTTGCTTCATCATGCAAAATAGTTTCCAAATAAGTTGCAGCTAGACGGAGCGTTGCATGTTGTCATGGTAACGCACTGACCGACTGACTGTAGTACGTGTAGTTTCAGTGTAATGAGTGGAGTGATGCATACAGTGACAACACGGCTCGGCCCATGGGTTCAGTGGATCAGACCTCACAGTTTTATTTTTCACTTTATTTGAAAAATGCAGAAGCTTTAGTATTTTTACATTATGCTAAATTTACACACTGATTTGTCATCTCCAAAACTCACCTTCAGATCAACACCTGAGTGTCCAGAGTCTGACATGACCTGTCTGTCTGTCTGTTTGTCCTGACCCCCCACCCGCAACTCTGTGTGCGCGTGCGTGTGTGCGTGTGCGTGCGTGTGTGTGTGCGTGTGTGCGTGTGCGTGCGTGTGTGTGCGTGCGTGTGTGCGTGTGTGTGTGCGTGTGTGTGCGTGCGTGTGTGTGTGTGTGTGCGTGTGTGCGTGTGCGTGCGTGTGCGTGCGTGTGTGTGTGCGTGCGTGTGTGCGTGCGTGTGTGTGCGTGCGTGTGCGTGCGTGTGTGTGTGCGTGCGTGTGTGTGTGCGTGTGTGTGTGTGCGTGTGTGTGTGTGCGTGTGTGTGCGTGTGTGTGTGTGCGTGCGTGTGTGTGTGCGTGCGTGTGTGTGTGCGTGTGTGTGTGTGCGTGTGTGCGCGCACTTGCTGTCAGGCTGCTGCTCTGAGTGCAAACAGATGAGGAAATGCTCGAGCGGCTCCTCCAAAACTCGGTAGCCGTGGAAACCGTTTTGCGTCACGTTCTCCGGCAATTAGACTGCAGCTCTTTTTTTTTTCCCTCTGCCTCAGCGCAGGAGGGAAAGAGTTTCTTTAGAAGATCACACTGATTAAAATATTCAGTAAAATGTGCTCAGCTTTCAGCAGAACTTCCTGTTGGATTTTTCCTTTTTTGTGTGTTCATCTGCACTTCAGGGTTTTCTGGAAAAGGGTTTAGAAGAGGAAAGTTTTCACTCAGCAGTTTGTCAGAAGCGTCTGAAAGCGTTTCTCGTTTTATTTCATCCATCACGTCTCGCGGAAACCTAACACGTGTACCGTGTCTGTGTTTTTCTCTATCTACAGTCTCGTACACATGCGATACACTCGCAAACCTCTTCAACATACTTCACTGGGTCAGAGTCGAAGCCTGCTCTGATCAGCTCTCGCAAAAACATAGAAAGATTTGAACTTTCTCATCTGCTCTGAAACTCGTTTAATTCCGTTTTATTTCTGTAGCGGTTTTAACAGTGCACATGGTCACAAAGCAGCTTTAAATTCAGGATATAAATTTAAATAGAAATTTTATCCCTAATGATCAAGTCAGAGGTGACAGTGATGAGGAAAAAGTCACTGAAAATATGAGGAAGAAACCTGGAGAGGAACCAGGCTAAGAAGGGAACCTCATCCTCATCCTCATCTGAGTGACCCCAGACAGTAGGATTATAGAACTGTGGACTTTAGGGGCAAAAAGAGCAGTTGTATAATGAGCAGGTTGACTCTAGTTGTAACGTGAAGTCTGCTTTGTTCACATTATCAACTCTTCACTGTTTCAGGGCAAAACTGTTCAGGTCGGTTACAATCCAGTCATCTCCAGGAGCTCTAAGTGGTTCTATTCACAGCTTTACCAGACTCCATGTAGAACATCCTCAGCAGCAGTGAGCAGCTCCAAGTGATGAGACTCCAAGCAGAACCATGATGATAAATTGTGAAACTCTAACACAAGAGTTTCTTAACTGTCTGCATTTTTTGTAAAATAATATAATTTAATCAGTGTAAGTTTCTGGGGTCTCGTGTCAGTGTAAAGTCGAGGACATGAAACATCACACTTCATGATCTTCACAATGTTTAGTTTATGGTTATAGATTTAGTTTCAGGTTGTTACAGTGAGGATCTTCAGCTCCACACAGCTCAGCTTCCACCCTGAGTACAGGGTCCGTGTGAAGTTTCACATCATCTTCTCACGTCACTGTGGGTTTCCTTCAGGTTCTTTAGTTTCCTCCTACCAGTAAGTGCAAGTAGATGGATTGGCTACTTTTAAAATACCTGTGCATGCGTGTGTGTGTAAGTGCATGTGTGTGTGTAAGTGTCTGTAATGTATATGTGACAAATAAAGGCTATTTCTATTTCTATAAGTGCGTGTAAGTGTGTGTGTGTGAGCATGTGTGTGTTAGTGTGTGTGTGTTCCATCCAAGGTGTAATTCTGGACACTTTTTACAAAGCATTGTTTACATAGTTCTCAGTTTCTGATGCTCCGCTCTCTCACAGCTCCATTATAAATAAAAAGTTTATTATTGTCAGGATTTAGAATGTGAGGTCAGAGTTTCTCAAACTGCCTCTCTGTGTGTCTCTCTCTCTCTCTCTCTCTCTCTCTCTCTCTCTCTCTCTCTCTCTCTGTCTCCCCCCCTTTCTCTCTCTACCCTTTTCTCTCTCATTCTCTGTTGGTTAGTTTTACTGTAAAGGCTGTTGCTAGGTAACGGCTGACGTCAGTGTGGCTCTAGAGGAAGGTTTTTTGTGTGTGTCTGTGCATGTATTTACACGCATGCGCGTGTGTGTGTGTGTGTGTGTGTGTGTGTGTGTGTGTGTGTGTGTTCGTTCAGCCACTCGCAGGCGAAACCCCCAATAATCAGGACAGAAACAGAGCTCTGACTCTCCCTGCACTAAGCTTTCAAGCTGCAGGAGCCAAGAGACTGGATGTGTTTCCTCAGTAAAACTCCTCACAGTGACGGAGACACTCACACCCAGAGTCCACTGTCTGTCCCGGGCCTCTGTCCACCTCTCGCACTCACACCCAGAGTCCACTGTCTGTCCCGGGCCTCTGTCCACCTCTCGCACTCACACCCAGAGTCCACTGTCTGTCCCGGGCCTCTGTCCACCTCTCGCACTCACACCCAGAGTCCACTGTCTGTCCCGGGCCTCTGTCCACCTCTCGCACTCACACCCAGAGTCCACTGTCTGTCCCGGGCCTCTGTCCACCTCTCCCCCTCCACCACCTTGTTCTTCCTTCCTTCCTTTCACTATAAATTAATTGTAAACTTTGTGAATATCGAAACTCTGAAGCTTTTTTCAGTTTAACATTTTTAAAATGAACTTTAAATTTTCTACACAGAACTGTCACCAGCACAAACATACAAAAATACATTGAACACTAAACAGTGATAAAGTAAAGCAGCTCAGTGAAAGTGTTTAAACTTCGCTGGTTCTCTCCGTTTTCTGGGTTCTCTCCGTTCTCTGGGTATAATACATTTAGAAAGTAAAAGTGTTGCATGTTGGAGAACCTTGAGATGGTTCCTCTGTTCAGCCTCTGTTATCACTGTGGCATAATAACATATTTTATTTTATTTTATTTAACCTTGTACACAGGTTTATCTGTAATATTTATCTTTCCTATTTTATTATAATTTTTTTATTTTTTAATTACAGACTTTTGCACAGTACAGTTGAGGTGTGTGTGTGTGTGTGTGTGTGTGTGTTTGCATGCATGTGTACAATACAATGCAAATATGTGTTTATAAACTCAAGCAGAAGTTTATCCACAATTTGCATTTTCTACAAAGCTCTGCTTGTTGTATTCCCCCCCCCACCCCCCACTCATATGCACGTGTGCGCACACACACACACACAAGGACATAAAAACTTCTATTGTCTTTTTTTTTTTAAATGTGGATATTTTTATGAAATAAATTGCAAGTGTGTGTGTGCAAGTGTGTGACGAGCACCGTTTTCAGATCATCTTTTAAGGAACAGCAGAAGTAACCTGAGTAACAGGGCAGTAAAATGGACTGTGACTTGAGCTGTCATGAGATAAGCAGGACACAGCACCAGCCTCAGTGAAGTGTGTGCGTGTGTGTGTGTGTATTTGCGTGTGTGTGTGTGTGTTTGCGTGTGTGTGTAACAAGGTGTATTACATCAGTCATTACACACTGCACCTGACGTGTGTGACGCAGAAGATCTCCCTCAGAGTTAATGATTGACATGTTTAAAGTGGAAATGCAGACGGTTAACTCTCCTCGCTGTAGTTTCTAATTTCAGGAAAAAACATTGAGAGGAAAATTAAAATTAATTACTGAAATTAAACTAACAGAAATGAATGATAGTCTTATTCTTTCTACATTTGTACAGAATATGAATGGTGCATTAGAGATCCTTTTCTCCAAACCAGTAAAATAATCACATGAATAAAAATACATTTCTGAAATGTGAATAATTTTATAATAATTTCTAAATCAATTGGAAACATTATTATTATTATTATTGTTATTATTGTTGTTATTATTATTTTATTTCCTGTATATCAGAACAGTAGGAGATATAAACTGTCTTTCTCTCCAGTCTTGATGTTTTGTTAATAGAAAGCTGTAATGATCGTGTTCCAGATGAAGCCTCAGGGTTTCTCTGCTTTGTGAATGATGTTGATTTTCAGCAAGTGTGTGTGTGTGTGTGTGTGTGTTTGTGAAGACGAGCTCAGAGCGTCTCCATGATCTGATATTCTTAATACAAAATTACAAAAAGCTTAAAGATGAAGATTTTATTTACAGAAACATGACATTACATTCGGTGATGTTTTAATCCAGTGTTTGTGTGTTTAAGAATTATTCTGTGTGTTTGTGACCAGATGCGTGTTCTGCTGGACTCCTGTGTTTTGGTTCAGGTGATCACTGGGCCACGTTCTGCTTCCTGCTGGTTTTGTTCTGGTTAAAGCGGTTCGGAGTTCTGTATAGTGATAATGGATCCAGAGACTCTTGTGGATTGGACGGAAAATATTCTTTTGCATTCCTCAGATGCTTTAGTGTTTCAGCGATGCAGTTTACTTTGTACAAATTGACACCACATGTGTGAGCTCACTGTGAGAGAAGATAAAGAGTCATTTGCGTGTCAGACTGGCTGATGGGATGAACATGAATGCTGAAATTTACGCTCCATCCATTACAGCATGAAACACCGGCAGGGTTTAGGGTAAAAGAAAAAAAAAAAAGTCAGTAGAAAGTGCTGTTTAACGTCAGAACAAACCACCGGAGTGTTTCTGTGAGTGCTTAACTTAAAATATTCAAACTCTTACAAGTTTCTGTGATCCAGTCATTTTTATTAAAATCAGAAGTTAAAAGATTGAAAAACATTTTCTTATTAGGAAAAAACTTTTTCATTCTAATTTTAATAATCAATTGTTCTGAAACATCGTCAGATCTCATGTTCAGGTGGAAGAGAAAATCTTTCATCATTTCAGATAAAAACCAAATTCTCACCAAAAACAGCAGAAACATCAGTATACAAAAAATTCCTATTTTATCCAGTTAAAAACAAAGCTTCCTAAACTCCCACAGTACAGTATCTGTATGATTTCGGGTGATTCTTTCGAAAGCGTCACTGAACTTCAGCAACATTCTCCAGAATATTCAGATATTTTCCAGTTTGTCTGTGAAGATGAAACCGGCTCATTTCTGTCAAATCTTCAATATTAAACTTAATATTTATATTACTATATTAATATTATTAAACTTATTGTAAAACTTAATATTCACTCCACACTATACTCCAGATAAAATCTCCAGATGAAGGTACATTTACTTTGACAATGATTTAAATCAGATTCTAAAAGCTCTGAAGCTCACTGGCTTTTGTACACGTTTTAACTTGTGGCTGAAAACAGCTTGTAATAATCAGTCTGATTATTCTGATCAATCTGATTATTCTGATCAATCTGATTATTCTGATCAATCTGATTATTCTGATCAATCTGATTATCCCACCTCATAACTAATGATCATAAATACAGGGATGTGTGTGTGTGTGTGAGTGATCTGATGAATCTCAGAAACTTTAATCGGTGTTTAAAGAAAATGAATTCTTTTAGCCAAACAGCTATAGAAGTCTTTAGTCTCCATGACGCATGTGAACTAAAAGTACTCACCCAGGGAACCACAGTTCCACTAATTGGTTCCTCTTGTCCGGCCGGTTGTATTCAGAGCTCACCTCTGGCCTGATAATAAGAAGCCGATAATCAGACCATTACGAGGGGTCAGTGTGTAAACGATTCTTTAGTCCAAGATTTCTTCAGAGAAGCTGAGCTGATCCGAGACAGCTCCATGTTTATTATATTCACATTAATACAGATTCAGTCTTTTATTGTTTTATAGTTCAGATTGAAAGTGAAGACAGACGCACATTTCTCTACAGAAAAATATAAAGATCCAAACCTTTAGTTGTGATTTTGTTTGGAAAGTTAAATGAATCTGATCTAAAAACTAAAACTGCTTTAAAAAATTGGGATTTTCTTTTTTCTCACAGTAAGGAATTGATTCGTGTTTTTTTTCTGAAAATCATGAAGCAGTAAAAAGCAGTGATCTGGACATCATGTTGTTGTTGTTGTTGTTGTTGTTATTATTATTATTCCACTCCTTTGTCCAGTCTGTTGATGAAGATCTTTTACTCGTCAGTTCAACACAAGAGTTTTTTTTATCTTCATTCTTCATGATGTTTTTAATTAAGAAGAAGAAAGAAAAAAAAAGAAATGAATTTTTTTAAGAAATGAAAGCTTTTTGTAAAGACGACTTTTTTGATTAGTTCATAAATTCTGATTTATTATTGCATCAACAACCGATAATCATCATTCAAGTCTTTTCTATTCTGAACTCTCTCTATCTCTCTCTTTATCCCCCCTCGATACAGCACTATTTTATTGTTAATTTATTTGTAATAGATCTATTGTTTTTAATTTATTATAAATCGAGAAATTACTGTCATTACAATAAAATTAGATTCAGTTTCACATTCCGAAGGATGATTTTCAGATATAAAATTGTGTGTGATTGTGTGTGATTGTGTGTGATTGTGTGTGAGTGGTTGTGTGTGATTGTGTGTGATTGTGTGTGAGTGGTTGTGTGTGAGAGTGGTTGTGTGTGATTGTGTGTGAGTGGTTGTGTGTGATTGTGTGTGATTGTGTGTGAGTGGTTGTGTGTGAGAGTGTGTGATTGTGTGTGAGTGGTTGTGTGTGAGAGTGGTTGTGTGTGATTGTGTGTGAGTGGTTGTGTGTGATTGTGTGTGAGTGGTTGTGTGTGAGAGTGGTTGTGTGTGATTGTGTGAGAGTGGTTGTGTGTGATTGTGTGTGAGAGTGGTTGTGAGTGTGTGTGATTGTGTGTGAGAGTGGTTGTGTGTGTGTGTGATTGTGTGTGAGAGTGGTTGTGTGTGATTGTGTGTGATTGTGTGTGAGTGGTTGTGAGTGTGTGTGATTGTGTGTGAGAGTGGTTGTGTGTGTGTGTGATTGTGTGTGAGAGTGGTTGTGTGTGTGTGTGATTGTGTGTGAGTGGTTGTGAGTGTGTGTGATTGTGTGTGAGAGTGGTTGTGAGTGTGTGTGATTGTGTGTGAGAGTGGTTGTGTGTGTGTGTGATTGTGTGTGAGAGTGGTTGTGTGTGTGTGTGATTGTGTGTGAGAGTGGTTGTGTGTGAGAATGGTTGTGTGTATGATTGTGTGTGAGTGGTTGTGTGTTAGTGGTTGTGTGTGTGGTTGTGTGTGATTGTGTGTTAGTGGTTGTGTGTGTGGTTGTGTGTGATTGTGTGTTAGTGGTTGTGTGTGTGGTTGTGTGTGATTGTGTGTTAGTGGTTGTGTGTGTGGTTGTGTGTGATTGTGTGTTAGTGGTTGTGTGTGTGGTTGTGTGTGATTGTGTGTTAGTGGTTGTGTGTGTGGTTGTGTGTGATTGTGTGTTAGTGGTTGTGTGTGTGGTTGTGTGTGATTGTGTGTTAGTGGTTGTGTGTGTGATTGTGTGTTAGTGGTTGTGTGTGTGGTTGTGTGTGAGTGGGTGTGTGTGTGATTTAGGGCTGCAGCTAATGATTATTTTAATAATCGAGTATTCTACCGATTATTCCATCGATTAATCGAGTAATCAGATAAGAAGTACTTTTACTTTATTAAAGAGGAATACTAAATATGCAACAGAAAATAAGACAGGTCTCTTAAAATGAACAACTAGGGTGTTTCCTATTTACAAAATGAAAATAAAATCTAAACCTATTTAGTGCATTTAATTGACATTCAAAATGCAAATACAAATATATAAATAAAAAAAACTTAAATACTTCAAAAAAGGTAAACATAGCACAACCTAAAATAATAATAATAATAATACCTAAACATTTGCATTTATGTTGTGCAGCTTAATTTTGAGGTTTCAGTCTAACTACAAGCTCAAACAGGACATAAGCCGTTACTGTCCTCCTGGAAGACTTCTGGTTTTTGTAAGAGGCAAAAATTAGTGAACAGGAAGGAAAACTTGGAACAAGAACAAGAGTCCATACACATCAAATCTCATCACATTTTACTGTAACATGAAATTAGAGTTATTAGAGAATAAACCCTCTTAAATGTCTCTCTACATACTGGTGTTGTGTGTGTGTGTGTGTGTGTGTGTGACAGAGAGAGAGTGTGAGGCTATCAAAATAAATGGCGCTTAGGCTTTTACAAAACTTAGCTAAATTAGGGACATCATAACTAGCCACCATAACTCATTGTTCGGTGTCCTTGGGTGTTGAGAAAGGCACCTATAAATAAAATGTATTATTATTATTATTATTATTCATATTGATTTAATTTCAACTAGCAATCATACTGATTTAAGCTAAATGCAAACGTTCATATTGATTTAAGCTAAGTGTGAAGCTTGTGTCAATTCCGTGAACTTAAAGCGGGACTGTGTGTGAATGAGATATTAACACGGTGAAGTTAGTTTGATATTCGGACATTAGACAGACAGAAGCGGTATTTTAGGGACTGTCCACAAATTTCTGTACGACTGGCTATGTGCCCCAGTTATTCTAATTTCTTCTTAAATATACATATGTCATGCGTCATTGCATGCAGCTTTTGTTAATGTATTAATAATAATTTAATTTATAGATAGTATTAATTATGCATCATGTGAATTAATGTGTAATTATTTATTTATTTATTTTTTAATTGATAAAATCACTATTCCTTCAATACCTGCTAGGTCATATGACCCTGTGACCCAAAACTAGTACAAAAATAATCTAATTGGAAACCCCCACGAGGTACACCTCTTGTTATCCCAAAATGTCTTCACTGATTTTTATTTGTCATCTGTCCCTAAAATACTGCTTCCGAATATCTGTCTAATGTCCGATTGTCACACTGACTTCCCCGAGGTTGAGAGACACTGAACTGCAGTATGGAACCCAGTTCAGTCTTACAGTAATCACACTCTACACAGTTTTCTGTCTGTTTTAATTTGAAATGATTCCAAACTTTGAAAACTTTCTGCCGTTTTCTTCGGCCTGGATCTTCCCTGTGTGTGTTACAGTAAATGGACTAAACCAAGCTTTGAGGCAACTAATTTGCCTCAATGATTTTTTTTGTATTCGAATTACTCGAGGAATTGTTTCAGCCCTAGTGTGAGCGAATGTGTGAGTGAGTGGGTGTGTGTGAGATTGTGTGTGTGAGTGTAGGTGTGAGTGGTTGTGTGTGTGATTGTGTGTGAGTGGTTGTGTGCGTTAGTGTAGGTGTGTGTGTGATTGTGTGTGTGTGGTTGTGTGTGTGAGTGTAGGTGTGTGATTGTGAGTTTGGGGATATGGGGAGATAAATGTTAGTAAGACTGAGACTGGAGAATAAACATTGAACAGATTTTTTTAAAGGGGGTACAAACTTCTGCACTCGAGCATATCTCCTCCTGCTGGTGTGTGTGTGTGTGTGTGTGTGTGTGTGTGTTTGGGTAATAAGAGCAGAATGAAACAGATTTTGAAGAAGCTCAATGTAATTAAAATACGAAATCAGGTTTATTTTAAACAGTAAGAGTATAAAGAGCTGTTTTATAGTACACCGTTTGATCGTAAAATAAAATCTAACATGAATAATCAGGATAGAAAGACCAGAGCAGGTGAATCGGAGGTGTTTTTGTTCTTCAGACGTTTAACTGCAGCGACCTTTTCTTCATCACATGTTGAGTGTGAAACAGGTGGAACGTCTGGAACACTGCTCCCAGAATTCCACAGGAAAAAATTCTAGATGAAAACATGGAGCCTCAGAGGCTGGGACACTCACTTAGTGAATGATTTCATCAGAAGCCTGTGTGTGTGTGTGTGTGTGTGTGTGTGTGTGTGTGTGTGTTGATCTCCTTTGATAAAGCCAGATTGTTCCCTTACAAGGCGTTCCAGCTCTGAGCTGATGGAGCTGCTGTGCCCAAATCAGGTCGAGTTCCTGTTGTGTTTCTCTTCCTCTCTCACACAGTGGTCAGTTCTGTGCGAGTGTGTGTGTGTTGATGTGTGTGTGTGTTGATGTGTGTGTTGATGTGTGTGTGTTGATGTGTGTGTGTGTGTTGATGTGTGTTGATGTGTGTGTGTGTGTTGATGTGTGTGTTGATGTGTGTGTGTGTGTTGGTGTGTGTTGATGTGTGTGTGTGTTGTGTGTGTGTGTGTTGTGTGTGTGTTGGTGTGTGTTGATGTGTGTGTGTGTGTTGATGTGTGTGTTGATGTGTGTGTTGATGTGTGTGTTGATGTGTGTGTTGGTGTGTGTGTGTGTGTTGATGTGTGTGTGTTGTGTGTGTGTTGTGTGTGTGTGTGTTGATGTGTGTGTTGTGTGTGTGTGTGTGTGTGTGTTGGTGTGTGTGTGTGTTGGTGTGTGTGTGTTGGTGTGTGTGTGTTGATGTGTGTGTGTGTGTTGGTGTATGTTGATGTGTGTGTGTGTGTGTTGGTGTGTGTTGATGTGTGTGTGTGTGTGTGTGTGTTGGTGTGTGTTGATGTGTGTGTGTGTTGGTGTGTGTTGATGTGTGTGTGTGTGTTGGTGTGTGTTGGTGTGTGTTGATGTGTGTGTGTGTGTTGATGTGTGTGTGTGTGTGTGTGTGTTGATGTGTGTGTGTGTGTTGATGTGTGTGTTGTGTGTGTGTGTGTTGATGTGTGTGTTGTGTGTGTGTGTGTTGGTGTGTGTTGATGTGTGTGTGTGTTGATGTCTGTGTGTGTGTTGTGTGTGTGTTGGTGTGTGTTGATGTGTGTGTGTGTGTTGATGTGTGTGTTGATGTGTGTGTTGGTGTGTGTGTGTGTGTTGATGTGTGTGTGTTGTGTGTGTGTGTGTTGATGTGTGTGTTGTGTGTGTGTGTGTGTGTGTGTTGGTGTGTGTGTGTGTTGGTGTGTGTGTGTTGTGTGTGTGTGTGTTGGTGTATGTTGATGTGTGTGTGTGTGTGTTGGTGTGTGTTGATGTGTGTGTGTGTGTGTGTGTGTGTGTTGGTGTGTGTTGATGTGTGTGTGTGTGTTGGTGTGTGTTGATGTGTGTGTGTTGTGTGTGTGTGTGTTGATGTGTGTGTTGTGTGTGTGTGTGTGTGTGTGTTGGTGTGTGTGTTGATGTAGTGGTGTGTGTGTGTGTGTGTGTGTTGTGTGTGTGTGGTGTGTGTGTTGATGTGTGTGTGTGTGTGTTGATGTGTGTGTGTTGATGTGTGTGTGTGTGTGTGTGTGTGTGTGTGTGTGTGTGTGTGTGTGTGTGTGTGTGTGTGTGTGTTGATGTGTGTGTGTGTTGATGTGTGTGTGTGTGTGTGTGTGTGTGTGTGTGTGTTGGTGTGTGTTGGTGTGTGTTGGTGTGTGTTGGTGTGTGTTGATGTGTGTGTGTTGGTGTGTGTTGATGTGTGTGTGTGTGTTGGTGTGTGTTGATGTGTGTGTTGGTGTGTGTTGATGTGTGTGTGTGTGTGTTGATGTGTGTGTGTGTGTTGATGTGTGTGTGTGTGTGTGTGTTGATGTGTGTGTGTGTGTTGATGTGTGTGTGTGTGTGTTGATGTGTGTGTGTGTTGATGTGTGTGTGTGTGTTGATGTATGTGTATGTATGTGTGTGTGTGTGTTGATGTGTGTGTGTGTGTGTGTTGATGTGTGTGTGTTGGTGTTTGTTGATGTGTGTGTGTGTGTGTTGGTGTGTGTTGTGTGTGTGTGTTGATGTGTGTGTGTGTGTGTGTGTTGATGTGTGTGTGTTGTGTGTGTGTGTGTGTTGATGTGTGTGTGTGTGTGTGTGTGTGTTGATGTGTGTGTGTTGTGTGTGTGTGTGTGTTGATGTGTGTGTGTGTTGGTGTGTGTTGATGTGTGTGTGTGTGTGTGTTGTGTGTGTGTGTGTTGATGTGTGTGTGTGTGTGTTGGTGTGTGTGTGTGTTGATGTGTGTGTGTGTGTGTGTTGATGTGTGTGTGTGTGTTGATGTGTGTGTGTGTTGATGTGTGTGTGTGTGTGTTGTGTGTGTGTGTTGATGTGTGTGTGTGTGTGTGTGTTGGTGTGTGTTGATGTGTGTGTGTGTGTTGGTGTGTGTTGATGTGTGTGTGTGTTGGTGTGTGTTGGTGTGTGTTGATGTGTGTGTGTGTGTGTGTATGTGTATGTATGTGTGTGTGTGTGTGTTGGTGTGTGTGTGTTTATGTAAGTGTGTGTGTTGTGTGTGTGTGTGTGTTGGTGTGTGTGTGTGTTTATGTATGTATGTGTGTGTGTGTGTGTGTGTTGTGTGTGTGTGTGTGTGTGTATATGTGTGTTTATGTATGTTGATGTATGTGTGTGTGTTTGTGTGTGTGTTGTGTGTGTGTGTTGATGTGTGTGTGTGTGTGTGTGTGTTGGTGTGTGTTGATGTGTGTGTGTGTGTTGATGTGTGAGTGTGAGTGAGTGTGAGTGTGTGTGTGTGAGTGTGTGTGTGTGTTGTGTGTGTGTGTGTGTTGATGTGTGTGTGTGTGTGTGTGTGTGTGTGTGTGTGAGTGTGTGTGTGTGTATTTGTGTGTGTGTGTGTTGATGTGTGTGTGTGTTGGTGTGTGTTGATGTGTGTGTGTGTGTGTTGGTGTGTGTTGATGTGTGTGTGTGTTGGTGTGTGTTGATGTGTGTGTGTGTGTTGGTGTGTGTTGTGTGTGTGTGTTGATGTGTGTGTGTGTTGATGTGTGTGTGTGTGTGTTGAGGTGTGTGTGTGTGTGTATGTGTATGTGTGTGTGTTGTGTGTGTTGGTGTGTGTGTGTGTTTATGTATGTGTATGTATGTGTGTGTGTGTGTGTTGTGTGTGTGTGTGTTGGTGTGTGTGTGTGTGTTTATGTATGTTGATGTATGTGTGTGTGTTGGTGTGTGTGTGTGTTGATGTATGTGTATGTATGTACGTGTGTGTGTGTTGTGTGTGTGTGTGTTGGTGTGTGTTTGTGTGTGTGTTGATGTGTGTGTGTGTGTGTGTGTGTGTGTGTGTGTGTGTGTTGTGTGTGTGTGTTGATGTGTGTGTATGTATGTGTGTGAGTGTGTACGTGTGTGCGTTTGACACTGATATGTGTGTGTGTGTTGATGTGTGTGTGTGTGTGTGTGTTGATGTATGTGTATGTATGTGTGTGAGTGTGTACGTGTGTGTGTTTGTGTGTGTGTTGAGGTGTGTGTGTGTGTTGAGGTGTGTGTGTGTGTTGAGGTGTGTGTGTGTGTTGATGTGTGTGTGTGTGTGTGTTGATGTGTGTGTGTGTGTTGATGTGTGTGTGTGTGTTGATGTGTGTGTGTGTGTTGATGTGTGTGTGTGTTGATGTGTGTGTGTTTGTTGTGTTGAGGTGTGTGTGTGTGTTGGTGTGTGTGTTGATGTGTGTGTTGGTGTGTGTTGATGTGTGTGTGTGATGGTGTGTGTGTGTGTGTGTGATGTGTTGTGTGTGTTGATGTGTGAGTGTGTTGATGTGTGTGTGTGATGTGTGTGTGTGTGTTGATGTGTGTGTGTTGTTGTGTGTGTGTGTGTGTTGTGTGTGTGTGTGTTGGTGTGTGTGTGTGTTGATGTATGTGTGTGGTGGTGTGTTGGTGTGGTTGATGTGTGTGTGTGTTGTGTGTGTGTGGGTGTGTGTGGTGTGTGTTGATGTGTGTGTGTTGGTGTGTGTTGAGTGTGTGTTGGTGTGTGATGTGTGTGAGTGTGTTTGTGTGTGTGTGTTGGTGTGTGTATGTGTTGATGTATGTATATGTTTGTGTGTGAGTGTGTACGTGTGTGCGTTTGACACTGATGTGTGTGTGTGTTTGTGTGTGTTGTGTGTGTTTAACACTGATGTGTGTGTGTGTGTGTGTGTTGATGTGTGTGTATGTGTGTGAGTGTGTTGTGTTGATGTGTGTTGTGTTGATGTGTGGTGTGTGTATGTGTGTGTGTTTGTGTGTTTATGTGTGTGTGTGTGTGTATGTGTGTGTGTATGTGTGTGTGTGTGTGTGTGTGTGTTGGTGTGTGTGTGTGTTGATGTATGTGTATATATGTACGTGTGTGTGTTTGACACTGATGTGTGTGTGTGTGTGTGTTTATGTATGTGTGTGTGTTTGTGTGTTGATGTGTGTGTGTGTTGGTGTGTGTGTGTGTGTGTTGATGTCTGTGTGTGTGTGTTGGTGTGTGTGTGTGTTTATGTATGTGGATGTTTGTGTGTGTGTTGGTGTGTCTGTGTGTTGATTTATGTGTATGTATGTACGTGTGTGCGTTTGACACTGATGTGTGTGTGTGTATGTATGTGTGTGTGTTGATGTGTGTGTGTGTGTTGGTGTGTGTGTGTGTGTTGATGTATGTGTGTTGATGTGTGTGGTGTGTGTGTGTGTGTGTGTTGATGTGTGTTGATGTGTTGTGTGTGTGTGTGTGTGTGTGTGTGTTTTCGATGTGTGTGTGTGTGTTGGTGTGTGTGTGTGTTGATGTGTGTGTGTGTTGATGTGTGTGTGTGTTGTGTGTGTGTGTGTGTTGATGTGTGTGTGTGTGTGTGTGTGTGTGTGTGTTGGTGTGTGTTGATGTGTGTGTGTGTGTTGATGTGTGTGTGTGTTGATGTGTGTGTTGGTGTTTG
>NC_080719.1:0-50000 GCF_019097595.1 Hemibagrus wyckioides | reverse complement strand
GAGTGTTTGATCAGAACAATCCAAAAATCCACACCAGTGTTATTGTTGGAGTGAAATGTGCAAATTGTAAAAAAGTGGACAGGAAAGACCTCAGGAAAACAGGAAGGAGAGAGAGAGAGTGTTTGAGAGACAGAGAGTTTGTGTGTGTGTGTGTGTGTGTGTGTGAGAGAGAGAGTGAGTGTGTGTTTTCACGTGGTTCTGCTGGAGTCCGTTTAGGAAAGACGCTCGGTATGTCGCACTCTTGTGTCGAACTCTCTGGTCTGTTTTATCAGCTCCTCTTTTAAACCCTAATGAACTCTTTCATTACAGAGTGAATTAAAAACCGAATAAAATCCACATGGCACCTGACCGTCTGTTTTAGAGATGGGGGGGGGGCTTTGCTGGATTAATAAAGCAGCTGAAGTTGAGAATTTTCCACATGAGGAGTTTGGGACTAAAAGCCTGGAGGCATTGCTGGGTTCAGGTCACTCTCAGAGTCCACTCACGCGACGTGTAGCTGAGGGCCACTGCAGTCTGAACCGTGCCATTGTGGGAAAAAGTTCATCATTGACGTAATAGCGCTGACCTTCCCTCAGCTCGGGGCGTTTTTGTTGTTCTTGCAAACACGTGTTTGTCATTAGGCGGCGTGGAGTCAAGCCAAAAACCCGGACTCGGAGACTGACGGCTTCGGCCGAGAGTTTGTCAGGCAGATGAATGAACTCTGCGGCTCTGCATTGGTCAAGTGGCACTTCATGCTGTTTTCTGGAGCCTTTTTCCATTTTTACAAAGATTATGCTTTTAAATGCTTTGTATTTTAAAATGTTTTATTTTTTAGAAAATCTTCCACATAAGCATTTTTTCTATTTTTTTAACAATGCCATAGAAAGAACAGAATGTACACAGAAGGATAATGAGTGTTGATTTTACTTATGAGCTGTTTTTACTGAAACGCATCGTGAGGAGGCGGGGCCTGGGGTGGGCGAGGAGGGCAGGGTTAACCCTGGAATTTGTGTCTGAGCAACAGCACAACACACTTCAGCTCAGGTTTATAGCTCCAACAGCTCATATTACACACACACACACACACACACACACACACACACACGGCCCCCAAGCCAAAGAGCTACACTGAGGAAAAGCATAGAAGCCTGAGGTCAGCAAGAGGAGAGAGAGAGAGAGAGAGAGAGAGAGAGAGAGAGAGAGAGAGAGCAGAGCAGAGTGCAGGGGTGGGGCGGGGGGCGGGGGGCAGGTGATTGGGGGAATGCCACTTATAAATCAGAGTCAGTAAAGCTGCTCACACTGAGGGACACTGCTTTATGTCATCACTACATACACTTGTGTACACACACACACACACACACACACATGTTCACACTCACATACACACACATCTACACACTCTCATACTGAAGAAAAAGAAGAAAAACACATTGCCTTATCGAGGAACTGAGTGAGCTGAAGGTTTTTATGGTGAAGCAGTGAGTAAAAGTTCAGCAGTGAAGTCCAGTCATGAAACTGACCAGCCACACATTTGATCTGACTGACCACCACATAGGGACGGTCACTCTGACAGGACAGGAACAGTTGTGTGTTCAGCTTGTTGCTGTGTTCAGTGGAACAGACGGTGCATTTCATTCCCATTTTCTGAACTTTTTAATCTTGTTTATAAGTTCACAAAATAATATGAAATTGGAATTTTCACTGATCATATAATCTTATTTATTTCATCAGAATTAAATGGAATTTTAAAATATTACAACGAAGCAGTGTTTTTGATCATTAAAGGGTTAATTATTACAATTATTTATTTATAAATATTCATTATGCTGATTAAAAAAAGAGTGTCATATGATAGGTCTTACAATCATTACTGAAAAATAATTTTATACTTTTGTTGGATTTCTGCAGGATGATTCTGCGTGATTTTATTCGATTTAAAACTGAAATGTGATTTGTGTGTAACACACAAGCTGAGGATTAGCGCCGGACTTTCCCACACTCGCAGCAGCTGCACGGTGAGAGGAGTGTTAGACTGCACTGACGTCAGACAGCCGACACCCACGGAAAACACACACACACACACACACACACACACACGTGCGCATTATGTCAGCATTGTAAACACCCAGCCTCAAGCTCGCTTTACCCCACAGACATGAACTACATTCTGGTGTTGCAATAAACTAAAAAATGAATTTTATTAATACATCAATATCAAAATTGCGAGTTCACTTTATAATAACACACACATTTATTTATTTAGTGTAGATATTGAAGTCTAATCTGTTGTTGGTATTTCACCTCATTTCCATGTGTTTGCATATTCACAGCTCGGAGCCTCAGAACTCACACACACAGAGCTTTTTCTTTTTACAAAGTTTACTCAACACCAAACAAAATTAAGATCTTATATTATTTCAGCTGAAGGTTTTTCACAGGATTGTAATAGAAAATTAAATAATTATTGCAATAATTAATATTTAATTTTAAATAATTAAAAATGTTTTCATAGAGAAATTAAATACAAACCAGATAAACTAAACTTGCTGACAAAAAAAGGTGCGTGTCAGTGCGAGAGTAGTATACACACACACACACACACACACACACACACACACACACACACACACACACATATACAAAAGAAGGTCTGGCTCACAGTCTCCACTCTGTATCTGAAGGCCACACGACTTTTGGAGCTATTGACTCTGCAGAAAGTTGGCGACTTCCTCAGCATGTTCTGACCCCGGTCTGTGATTTTACGTGGACTACCACTTCGTGGACCGAGTTGCTGTTGTTCCCAATTGCTTCCAATTTTATTTGTCCAGGGGAATGTGTGTAGGTTCTGCTGATGAACTGAGCCATGCAGATTAGCGAGTTAGCATGAGTTTAGAAATGTTAGGAAATATTTAAAACATGTTGAAGTGTTTATTACAGATGTATATTAGATGTATAGGCTTTAAAATCTTACACACACTTAGCGGAGGTTTATATTAATGCACTCATTCTGATATCTTATTATTTCCATAGCAACAGCTCTTTCACAGGGACGTGTACAGCACACACTCCACTGATAATAAACTGATTAAAGAAGACTGATGACTTGGGGTGTGTGTGTGTGTGTGTGTGTGTGTGTGTGTGTGTGAGTGTGAAGTGATGAAGGAGTCTCCAGTGTCAGTGCTGTGTATTAGTCAGAGGAGAAGCTGGAACTTGAAGTTTCCCAGATCTTCAGGACAGAGGAGTTTACACTTCAACGTGTGGAACTGTGTTTGTCTTATTAACTTAGAGAGTATAAAGAAACAGCTGAGAGTCTGAAAGCTTAGCTGCTATAATGGAAGAGACAACAGAACTACTTCTTTCAGATCTTACTTCTTTTAACATTTACGTTATGGATAAAAATGATCATGTCATTATTTAATAGAATCAAACATTAACGGTTGACAAATTGTTGAGGAATAAGACGAATAAAACACATGGGGACATGTTGTAATGGTAAAATAATCAACAATGTGCAAGTTACAATAACACCATTTTTTATCTCCACATGTTACATGCTCAAACTGGGAAACAATATCTTTAGTGTTTGCTCTGTTAGAACACACAAAGCTCATGAAAAGCTACTTTACCTGCACCTTCACAGTCACAGGCCTGTGGGGCTTCTGGCTCTGTTCTACTGCACTGACCTTCAGATATTCCTGCAATAATTTGGACTGAAATGGACAGTAGATTAGATAAGGTTAGTGGATTAGATGAGGTCAGTAGATTAGATGAGGTTAGTGGATTAGATGAGGTCAGTAGATTAGATGAGGTTAGTGGATTAGGTGAGGTCAGTAGATTAGATGAGGTTAGTGGATTAGATGAGATCAGTAGATTAGATGAGGTTAGTGGATTAGATGAGGTCAGTAGATTAGTTGAGGTTAGTGGATTAGGTGAGGTCAGTAGATTAGTTGAGGTTAGTGGATTAGATGAGATCAGTAGATTAGATGAGGTTAGTGGATTAGATGAGGTCAGTAGATTAGTTGAGGTTAGTGGATTAGATGAGGTCAGTAGATTAGTTGAGGTTAGTGGATTAGATGAGATCAGTAGATTAGATGAGGTTAGTGGATTAGGTGAGGTCAGTAGATTAGATGAGGTTAGTGGATTAGGTGAGGTCAGTAGATTAGATGAGGTTAGTGGATTAGATGAGATCAGTAGATTAGATGAGGTTAGTGGATTAGATGAGGTCAGTAGATTAGTTGAGGTTAGTGGATTAGGTGAGGTCAGTAGATTAGATGAGGTTAGTGGATTAGTTGAGGTCAGTAGATTAGTTGAGGTTAGTGGATTAGGTGAGGTCAGTAGATTAGATGAGGTTAGTGGATTAGGTGAGGTCAGTAGATTAGATGAGGTTAGTGGATTAGTTGAGGTCAGTAGATTAGATGAGGTTAGTGGATTAGTTGAGGTCAGTAGATTAGTTGAGGTTAGTGGATTAGGTGAGGTCAGTAGATTAGTTGAGGTTAGTGGATTAGATGAGGTCAGTAGATTAGATGAGGTCAGTAGATTAGATGAGGTTAGTGGATTAGTTGAGGTCAGTAGATTAGATGAGGTTAGTGGATTAGTTGAGGTCAGTAGATTAGATGAGGTTAGTGGATTAGTTGAGGTCAGTAGATTAGTTGAGGTTAGTGGATTAGGTGAGGTCAGTAGATTAGATGAGGTTAGTGGATTAGGTGAGGTCAGTAGATTAGATGAGGTTAGTGGATTAGGTGAGGTCAGTAGATTAGATGAGGTTAGTGGATTAGATGAGATCAGTAGATTAGATGAGGTTAGTGGATTAGATGAGATCAGTAGATTAGATGAGGTTAGTGGATTAGATGAGATCAGTAGATTAGTTGAGGTTAGTGGATTAGATGAGATCAGTAGATTAGATGAGGTTAGTGGATTAGGTGAGGTCAGTAGATTAGATGAGGTTAGTGGATTAGTTGAGGTCAGTAGATTAGATGAGGTTAGTGGATTAGTTGAGGTCAGTAGATTAGTTGAGGTTAGTGGATTAGGTGAGGTCAGTAGATTAGATGAGGTTAGTGGATTAGGTGAGGTCAGTAGATTAGATGAGGTTAGTGGATTAGGTGAGGTCAGTAGATTAGATGAGGTTAGTGGATTAGGTGAGGTCAGTAGATTAGATGAGGTTAGTGGATTAGGTGAGGTCAGTAGATTAGTTGAGGTTAGTGGATTAGATGAGATCAGTAGATTAGATGAGGTTAGTGGATTAGATGAGGTCAGTAGATTAGTTGAGGTTAGTGGATTAGGTGAGGTCAGTAGATTAGATGAGGTTAGTGGATTAGTTGAGGTCAGTAGATTAGTTGAGGTTAGTGGATTAGGTGAGGTCAGTAGATTAGATGAGGTTAGTGGATTAGGTGAGGTCAGTAGATTAGATGAGGTTAGTGGATTAGTTGAGGTCAGTAGATTAGATGAGGTTAGTGGATTAGTTGAGGTCAGTAGATTAGTTGAGGTTAGTGGATTAGGTGAGGTCAGTAGATTAGTTGAGGTTAGTGGATTAGATGAGGTCAGTAGATTAGATGAGGTCAGTAGATTAGATGAGGTTAGTGGATTAGATGAGGTCAGTAGATTAGATGAGGTCAGTAGATTAGATGAGGTTAGTGGATTAGGTGAAGCCAGTTGATTAGATGAGGTTAGTGGATTAGGTGAGGTCAGTAGATTAGATGAGGTTAGTGGATTAGGTGAAGTCAGTAGATTAGATGAGGTTAGTGGATTAGGTGAAGTCAGTAGATTAGTTGAGGTTACTGGATTAGGTGAGGTCAGTAGATTAGGTGAGGTTAGTGGATTAGATGAGGTCAGTAGATTAGGTGAGGTCAGTAGATTAGATAAGGTTAGTGGATTAGGTGAAGTCAGTAGATTAGTTGAGGTTACTGGATTAGGTGAGGTCAGTAGATTAGGTGAGGTTAGTGGATTAGATGAGGTCAGTAGATTAGGTGAGGTCAGTAGATTAGATGAGGTTAGTGGATTAGATGAGGTCAGTAGATTAGATGAGGTCAGTAGATTAGATGAGGTTAGTGGATTAGGTGAAGTCAGTAGATTAGATGAGGTTAGTGGATTAGTTGAGGTCAGTAGATTAGATGAGGTTAGTGGATTAGGTGAGGTCAGTAGATTAGATGAGGTTAGTGGATTAGGTGAGGTCAGTAGATTAGATGAGGTTAGTGGATTAGTTGAGGTCAGTAGATTAGTTGAGGTTAGTGGATTAGGTGAGGTCAGTAGATTAGATGAGGTTAGTCGATTAGTTGAGGTCAGTAGATTAGTTGAGGTTAGTGGATTAGGTGAGGTCAGTAGATTAGATGAGGTTAGTGGATTAGTTGAGGTCAGTAGATTAGTTGAGGTTAGTGGATTAGGTGAGGTCAGTAGATTAGATGAGGTCAGTGGATTGCTGCGTGTTTATTAATTTCTAAAGTCAATAATGCTATAAACCCATTTAAAAGCAGAGAAGAGGAACTTTACACTCTTCATGTGACGTCACTCGTCACACCGACTAGCTCATTACACCGTTTATACTGTTACTACGCCGACTCCAGGCTGTCAGTCAGTCAGTCTGTTTATTACCATGGCGTCTAGCCACGTCCCAGCCCTGCAGACGTTCGGTATGATGCCGCTCTTCATGTGAAATTATTCGGTTTCTAGGTTTGGTATTCTGATGAGAGTCAGGATGTGGTGTTTTGCTCACTGTGTTCTCACTGCTGTGGAACACGGTGAGAGAGATATGGGGCTCGTCCACTGTGTGGCTAACACAGATAACGTGAAAATGCTCTTATGCTCTCGGGTGACGTTGTTGAGGTCAGATTAGATCTGTGAGTGCTGATGGTGATGTCTCACTGTGGTTCGAGTGGTTTCCTTTTAGTGAAGGTCCTGAGCTCCAATTATCCACCTAACTAATAAAAGTGTGGTACACACACATCCTCATGCTTACACACACCTGTCATGCTTTTACACACATACACACAGTAAAACATAACTTGAGATTTTACTTAACATACTTAACATAAATAGCCTTTAATCGTCTCTTCTGATTTTGTCCTTCAGATGATCCTGTGGGACTGGGATCTGAAGCAGTGGTCTAAACCTCAGTACCAGGTGAGATTTAATCCTCAGCACTCTTTTCTAATTTATTATTTTTCTCCTGTTTGTCTCTACAAATGAAGAGTTCATTTGCAAAAACAGATAACTCTTTTTATTAATTTTCAGAAATTGTTTTTTTATTGTGCATTCCAAGTAAGATCAATCAAACTGGAGCTGGGTTGTTTTGATTAAGTAATAATAACTTAATAAAAAATACAGGTAACTTACAAAATTAAAGTTGTTTTTGAGCAAAATCAGATAACTCCACATTTTCACATCTTTCAGAGTTAAACAAAACCAAGTAATTGCTTTTAAGTGCAATATTTAACATTGCTTCACTTAAAACAAGAAGTCTAGGTAAAGAGCAGTAAAAGTAATAATAATCTTTGTAATCTCCTCAGCTGACGATGTAGACGCCTGATAAATTTTGTTGTGATTCCACGCAATACAGGGAGATTTTCCCTCACCACTGTAACGTGCTGCTTTAGCAATGTTCGTGAAAAAAGTTTCAGCATTTATTTTCCTTTATGCCATGAAAAGGATATCACAGGTTCATCAAGTTCGTCAAAATTATCCATACTTGATCACTTTGATGAAACTCCTTTCAGCAAACGTGTCTTTCCGAGGTGACTAGCAGCCTGGTCAGCTGACCTGAATACTGCGTGCTGATTCGCTAAAATGGACTTATCGTTTTTTGCTCACAAACAACACGGGCGTTTGTCGGCTTTTGCAGTAAAACGTGAACTTCTGATGCCTTGAAAGTGGACAATATTGGATTTTTTTGTTTAGGGTTCAGATCATGCAATATGTGGAGAATAACAAACGACAATCAGTTCATTTTTGAAACTTTGAAGTTGAGTGGGTGTATATGTGGGAATACCTACACACACACAGACACACACAGAGGTATTTGTGAGCTGTTCGTGTCAAAGCTTGGACAGTGTGTGCGTGTGAAAGTGCGGTGTGTGTGTGTGTGAGCAGTGTGTAAAATTGAAATTTGCTATGCACATTTGTTGCTCATCATAAAAAGTGAAGAGAAATGTGTGAAAGCATAGTGTGTGCGTGTGTGTAGAAATGTGAAATGTACTATACTACATTTTGTCACAAAATTGAAGAGAAACGAAGAAAAATTTAAAATGACAATCAGCTGTAACTCACTATCACCACTGGGGGGCAACAGAAGCTTCAATCCTGCTATTAAATATCCAGCAGTTAAAGAAGTCTTTAGAAAAAAGCAGGGTTAATTACGGAAGTCCTTGGCCACACATTATTTAATTTTTTTATTTGTTTGTTTTCTCATTATCACAACCTAATTTTCTCATGAATTGGAAGGCTGTTCCATAACTGTGGGGCTTTGTAAAAAAAAAAAAAAAAAGAAAAAAACTTTGCCCCCTGCTGTAGACTTTGCTACTTGAGGAACCAACAAATAACCTGCACCTTTTGATAGGAGTAGGTTGTAGTGGTGGATCATAAAAAAACAAAAGATCGCTCAGGTACTGTGGTGCGAGACCATTTAGTGCTTTATAGGTCAGTAACAGTATTTTATAATCAATGTGAAATCTGACTGGGAGCCAATGTAGTGTGGCTAAAATAGGAGTGATGTGTTCATATCTTCTGGTTCTAGTTAGGACTCTAGCTGCTGCATTCTGGACTAACTGGAGCTTGTTCCTGCTCCTACTGGAACATCCAGACAGTAAGACATTACAATAATCCAACCTAGAGGTAACAAAAGCATGAACTAGTTTCTCTGCATCATGAAGTGACATCACATTTCTTATCTTAGCGATATTTCTGAGATGGAAGAAGGCTACTCTAGCCGTTAGGAGTCTGCAGGTGTTTTGGGGCCCTGAAGAAGTTCTGACATGTCCTGACATTTGTGTATTTTTCAGTTACTTATAAACATATAAATGGCTATAGTCTGATTAGTGTATTCAGCACAAACTGGGCTACAATAATATGTGAGCAGCATGTATGTACAAGTTTGTATATTGGAGAAAATAACAGTTATGCGTGATTATTGAAAACAACAAAAAAAATAAGTCACTGAAATAAGACCACAAAACACATTCATAACATTTGTGTACAAGACTTTTGTGACCTGGATCTTGTAGCCTGGAGTTTTTACTTCGAAATGATGTGACAATCATCCTGCTCACTTATTCACAGAAAACAATACATTCATTTAAATTTTCTAAGACACTTTTTGTTTAGAAAGTCCATATGCGAGGAGGTGTGAATGATCATGAATAATGCTGTAATTCACACCAGAGAAGACAAAGACCTGCATAATGAGCTGCATAATTACCCCTTTCAGTCAGGTATGAGACTGAGGAAAGTGCTACAAGAAAATAATCTGAGGACAAAAACATATTTCTTTGTTCGTAGTTATTTTAGAATAACTCAAGATTCACTTGCAAGAATCCCAGGAACAGTTCAAGATAAATAAAAAGTGTAAAAACAGACATTCAGGGTAAAACATGCAGGGTAAAAAGCCGGTGTCCGGGGGGCGTGGTCTTGTATGTAGATTACCCAGACTGTTTTCCCTGTGAATAGCGTGTGGGCGTGTCCTGCCTCAGGTCATTATCAGATAATGAAGTGCGACAGAAATTCTGTGCCTCTCCTTGGTTTCACACGGATTACATAAACTGAGAATGTTTGTTTTCGATGGGACTTCCATCATTTAAAAGTAGACCCTTTGAACTTTCTATAGATATATTTCTCGTGTGTGTGTGTGCAGTATTCACGGAGTTTCAGTTCATTTTAATGACGCCTTTCAAAAATATTTTCGCGGAGACTGAGACGGCTGAAAGCGCATCCTGTTTATTTTCTTTATTTTACAAAAGCACAATGTTTTGTGGATATTGTGAGTGTACATGAATAAAAGTAGACCCTTTACAGATTCTAATGATGTACTACACTCATGTGTGTGATCAAAAATGACAGAGCATTTTAAGTTCGTTTCACGGTTACCAGAAAAAAATGCAAGTGTTTGCCGACTCCTAAGGGCTAGTGATATCTACATGAGCTTCAAACCAAAGACCAGAGTCAATAATCACACTAAAGATCTTTTACTGCTGGATAAAATGAAACAGAAAGACCATCCAGAGTTCCTCTGTAATCAGAAAGCTTACTTCTAGCTGCATGTGGTCCTATACTAACACCTCTGTCTGTCAGAGTTAAGCAGGAGGAAGTTAGTGACCATCTAATGTCTAATGTTTACCAATAATTGCACCAAGGGGTAACATATATAAGGAGAAAAGCAGTGGGCCTAAAGCAGAACCTTGTGGAACACCGAACATAACCTTGGTATGCATGGAGAAGTCACCATCTAGATCTACACACTGATAATGGTCAGTCAAATAAGACCTGAGCCAGGAGAGGGCTGTTCCTTTAACACCAACAACATGTTCTAGTCTATCAAGTAGAACAGTGTGGTCAATGGTGTCAAAAGCTGCACTAAGATCCAGTAACACCAGTAAGGAGACACAACCCTGATCAGAGGTCAGTAACAGGTCATTGACCACTTTAACCAGTGCTGTCTCTGTGCTATGATGAGGCCTAAATCCTGACTGATACATTTCATAAATGTTATTTCTGTGTAGGTCTGAACATAACTTTCTAGGATCTTGGAGATAAAGGGCAGGTTGGATATTGGCCTATAGTTGGACAGAGACAAGGGTCGAGGTCCGTTTTTTTAATTAGGGGTTTGATAACCGCTAGCTTAAAAGGATTAGGCACATAGCCAGTACTAAGGAAAGAATTTATCAATTTTAGAAGGGGTTCCGGAGCTATGGGTAATATCTGTTTAAAGGAACTTGTAGTTAAGGGATGTAGTGTGCAGATTGAAGAAATTTGTGAAATTAAATTAGTCTTTCAAAGGGGAGTGAAACGGCTTATCAGATCTAATTATTTGGTTTTAAATTAATAGTCTGAATTTTTGCCCGATCTCAGTTTTGCCACTGAAATAATTCATGAAGTCGTTGCTGCTGCATATAGATGGCGTGCTAATATATTTTGTATTTAAATATACTAAATATAAAGGTCTTTGACCTTTAAGTGACAGTTATCTCTAATTTATCACATTGTTATAAAGTATTGTGTGTGTGTTTTGCAGGGCTCAGTGTGTGGAGCAGATCTCTCAGTGATTAGTGATGTGAGGAATCTGATCTCAGACCTGCTACAAGACTCGTCTCTGTCTCCACATGTTGTGTCGTCGTTGCGCAGTGTCAACAGTTTACTCAGCAGTGTCTCGGGCTCCTGCCGGCCACGTCCAAATCCATTCACACCGTTTCCCGGGTTCTACCCCTGTGCTGAGGCGGAGGATCCAAGTGACAAAGCTGAAAGAAAGCCAGTGAAGGTAAGAAGTCCCTGATATGTCAACCAGGTAACATCACGATATAAGACCAATATTGTAATAACTTATATATTATAATATAATAAACTTTCTGGGGAATAATGGGATCGACAGCACTGCCGATAACACCCAGATGTGTTTCTTCCCCAAACCCTGAGTCACACAGTTGTACAGAAGATCTGTGTGTGTGTGTGTGTGGAGCTTTACAGTTTCTCTGGAACTCAGAGTCCAAACCCTGCTCCAGCATGACCATGTCCCTGTGCACAAAGCAACTCCATGAAGACATGGTGTGGAGGTGAAGGTTGGAGAGATCTGGAGTGTCCTGCACAGAGCCCTGACTCTGAATCCCACTGACCACCCACTGACCCCCGGACCTCATCACTCTCACAACACCAGAGTCTAATCTCACTAATGCCCTTGTAGCTGAATGATCATTAATTTCCATGTTAGATCATATTTATAAAGAAATCATTGAATTCATTTTTTTGCTAAGTTTACCAGCCAAGATTAATCAGTTATTAACAAGCTAACTTTAAGTGTTAGTAAAAGCTCCTGTATGATGTTTTGTGTTAATGCGATGTTGTGTTTCACTGATTTACAAAAAAGATCAACCCAAAAAGATGAAAAATCAAAAAGATTGTCATTTCTCCTCCTTACAGGTCATGTAAAGGTGACTCTCTCTCTCTCTCACTTTCTCTGTCTTTCTCTCAGGGTCTAAGTAGCAGGAACAGTCTGCCCACTCCTCAACTGAGGCGGAGCTCAGCGTCTTCGTCCCTCTCTCCTCTGGAGACGCTCTCGTCCCCTCGCTGGGAGCGCAGTAATGGAAAGAGATCTCACGCTGAGCTCAGTGCTGGCAGGTCAGAGTCCTTGTGTCTCACCAGAGAACTAAAGTCACGGCATGGTCTGAACCTGATTAACAGAACACCTCCACACAGCTCATAAAGCCCTTTAGTCCTTTTAAGTTTCCAATATTATTTCATAGTCTCATGGCACTAGAGCATTGCAGCCTGTTTTGGTCATTATGGTATTTTATTATTAGCCCACAAGGTGGCACTGTCACACAGACATTCAAAAATAAGCTAAAAGCCTATGATGATTTTTTGTTCATTCTATTAAGTGCAGCATGTTTACAAATCTGCTCTGTGCTCATGCTATTTTCATACTGCATAATGTCTCTAACCCTAAACTATCTGTAACAGTCAGGGGTCGTTCTCCAACGGGCCAAACAGCAACCTGCTGACCATCCCGAAGCAGAGATCTTCCTCTGTTACACTCTCCTACAGTCACACCATGCCCAGGAGACCAGGTCAGTGTTCTGCATTACAGAATGCACTGGTGGCTTTGCACATTTTCCTGAAAAAATCTGGAAGTTCTGGAAATGGGAACAGCTTGAAGTGAAGTTTATGATAATAGACCAGAGTGTAGACATGTCATTAAATCCACACACAGTGTATTCAGGAACTGTTCAGGCCTTTTAATCTTTTTAAAATGTTATGTTGTGGCCTTAAGATTCTGACAAAGCAAAAACCAGATTTGTTATAAATATAAAAACACATTAACAATATTCAGATTCTTGTTGAAGTCACTTAGGATTTCATCCTCAAGTCTTTTTGGGAATGATGCTACAAGCATCGCATACCTGGATTTGTGGATTTTTATTTCTTTTCTACAGAGATGTTTAATTAAATTCAAGGTCCTGAGTTCTCTGGAACAGATTTTAATTGAGGATATTTCTGTATATTTTGCTATGTTGGGCTTAGCTGAGCCCTAGTCCACTAAAAAACACCCCCCAGTGCATATACCACCACCAGGCTTCACCAGTGGGATGATATTGCACAGGTGATGACACCTGCCTAGTTTTCTCCATGCTTATGGCCATACCACTCTAAGAACGGCTGATCTCGCCTGATCTTTGAAGCTAAGCAGTGTCAGGCATGGTTAGTACTTTGATGGGAGATGGCCCAGGAGTAAGCCATTTTTTTAACAATATCCCTGAGGGGATGAATAAAGCATTCTGGTTCTGATAAGACACTTGGAATTGAGGCCAAGCAGACCAATCTTTGTTTCATCTCAGAGTCTGAGAGACTTTCAGGTGCTTTTTTTTTTTTTTTTTTTTTTTTTTTTTTTACAAGTTCTATAAAAGGGTTTGATGTGTCTCGCACTGAGGATCAGTTTCTCTCTGGCGACACACCATGCCATCCAGCTGAGAGGAATGTTACAGTGATTGTTAATCTAAAAGTTCCTCCTATCTGCCTTTCTCCCCTGATTGCTCAGTTTGGTTATTCCAAACTGCCTCCATTTAAGAATTAAATTAAGCAGAACATTTCTTCTAGCCTTCCCTAGTTCTGTGTCTCTGAGATCTGCAGCAGCTCTTTTGACATCATGACTTGGTTTTTGATCTGGAATGTATTTTCAGCTGTTAAACCTTATTTATACAGGTGGGTGGCTTTCCAAATCATATCCAGTTAGTTGAATTTGCCACAGCTGGACTCTAATCAATGATGTAAACACATCTTAAAAATGGTCCAGAGAAATCGGATGCATCTGAGCTTCATTTCAAGTATCAGCAAATATCATTATCATCATCAGCGATGTTTCAGTTTTCTTTTTTTTTTTTATAAATGTGTAAAGTTCTAACAGATCTGATTTTTTTCTTGTAATTATGTAACATGGAGTGTAAATTGATGTGAAACTAATTTTGTAAAGCATCTTGGCAAAGACTGCACCATAATAAAATGTATAAAAATGAAGCAGTCTGAATGCACTGTATTGAATGCACACATATTTAAGTCGTATTAAGTGATTTATAATTTTTATCGTTATGAGCCATAAACAATAATTGTTTATAAAAGCAAACATTAGATCACAAAACTTCAGAATTTAAGGGTAAGATCTCTATATTTATAGCAGCGTACACTCTGAATGCCTGTTCTTCATCGACAGGTGCGTCTCCGAGTCTGAGTCCACTCAGTTCTCCGAGTCACAGTCCCCCTTCATGTCCGAGCTCGTCGCTGATCACTCGTTCCCCGGTGGAGTTTCCAGACACAGCCGATTTCCTCACCAAGCCCAGCGTAAACCTGCACAAAGCTCCAGGGTTTTCACTCAGCTCACTCTGCACCAGGTAACATCCACACTGTCCTGGCCTTATGCAGGGACTGTGATGTCACAGTGTGGGGTTATTTCACTTGTTGGGCTATGAACAGTTAAAAGGTATTAAAGTCAGATAACTTCAGCTTTTTCCTGCAAATAGCTTACACCTTAGAGGAAAGCAGCAAAATCTCCAGAAGCTAGTTTGTTAGAAATAACATGCAAAAACTTTCTGGAACATGGTAAAATATGTTGTGTCCATTTAGTTTAGTTTTGTTTTTTTCTTTTCCTGCTACATTTGATGATCTTTATGATCACAGCATCATGTGTGTCACTGAAAATGTAAAACTGAATTTCTGTTCCTCGCTATGTGTCATGTTAGCGATGTTTTAGCCGAACTCACATGTTTCTCCTCATACATGTCCTGGAACAGATTTTAGATGAGAATTTCTGTTCAGACATAAATCATGCGCTGAGTTTTTAGTACTGTTGTACAGTGTGTGTGTGTGTGTGTGTGTCAGTTGTGGGCGGCAGATACTGAAGAGCAGTTCTAACACAGAGGTGGGTGATGGTCACATGACCTCAGGACCTGACATGCAGAGAAGACGATCAGGTTGGGCCTTCATCCAACGCACACACACACACTTCATTTTACATGAAATTAAATTCCTAAATTGAGTATAAGAAGGTGTTCTTTCAGTCCTTAAACATTTTATGTGTATTTGTTTATTACTTTATTGTATAGGTAGAAAAGTCGCTAAAATGAGACCAGACATGAGTCAGACACGTCATATAGATATCAGATATGAGTCAGATATGACATGTTTTCCACAGCTGAAGGGACGGAAAACAGCAGCGATGGTCTGATTAGGGAGGAGAGAGGGAAAGGAGACGCTCAGGCAGAGGAAGCAGGACTGACCACAAAAGCTAAAGAACGAGCTCAGCATGAGGAAGAGGAGGAGGAAGAGCAAAGTTTGGGTGTGCAGGATACTCCATCTCACCCTGAGGTACAAACAATTGTAATGTTGCACGAGTTACTGGTGTTATCGTTGTTGCCTTGTTCTCTGATGTAAAGATAATTTAGCAATATAATTTGTTATTTTGTTTTGTGTGGCTGATATGTGGAGCAGTGGCTTAAGAAATAAATAACACAAATGTGTGATGTTGCCACAAAAAGACTGAGAAAAATAAAGAAAACTCTGTACCCTATCCAGCGACTGAACATTCTGGTCTAGTTACAGATGTTTTTTTGAGCATGTGAGATGTATGTGTCGAGGGAATTTAGCTGATATGAACTCTCATATAAAACACACAGTGCCTGATTTTGTGGAAGAAGAACGTGGTGCGTTTAGTCCACGTTATAGTTCCCACCTTATTGTAACACACTGTTGTCTGGGGAGGGGGTCAGGGGTCATTGGGGTCCTGTGAGCTGAGATCATGTAATTGGCCAGTGCATGCTGATTTTGAAGATTTTTGTTAAGTCACTTCTCTAAAGGGAAGATTCATAATGGATGAGGGTGTGAAACTCTTCCAGAATATTTCAAAAAACAAAAATCTCGCTATTTCTCCTGTGGCATCTTCTAGGAATTCAAGTTGGATCCTCTGCTGGAGGATCATGAAGCTCTGCTGGAGAAGCTCAACAACTGGAACTTCCAGATCTTTGACCTGATGGATAGAACAGGAGGAAAGTCGGGACGAATCCTCAGCTGTGTTAGTAAAGAAACAATCGGCAGATTCTTGTTGTTCAATTTAAATTATAATTTTTCTTGATCAATATTATTATGTGCATGTTTCACATATTTGCATCATATTTGTTGTCCTTCATAACAGTAATATCTAGTGACACTATATATGGATATTTTAAGAAGAATAAATAACAAAAATAAAAGTAAATGTTCCTCTCATGCTGTGAAAGATGATCCATATTTTTGGTATCACAAACTCATACTTAGTTGAAGCAACAAATTGATCCAGAAATGTAAGTGTTCTGTTTCCCAAAAATAATGAAGCTTTTTGTCACGACAGGCAGCAGAAATGTCAAAGAGCAAACATTTCAGTACATTCTTCTCTACAGACTTGCCCTCCAGAATTTATATTTTAGCAGGAAAACTTTTTATTAATGTGCAGGACAGCTCTGATTTTTAATCTCTCATTTTAATCTGATTTGTGAACTCTAACCCGAGACCGGAGTGTTACTGTAGAGACAACCAGCAGTAAACTAAAGGTAGTGAGTGAGGTGTGAGTGCAGGATTAAGGCTACACTAACACACACTCACATTCCCTGATGAAGTGACAGAATGAATGATTAAAGAAAAGATGAATCTAATGTTGATTATGAAAATGAATACACATCGGACATTAAAGTGGCCGACACAAGGAGGGTAGAATTACTTAAGCAGTTAAGATCATTACCATTTAAGATTATTTGAGGCTCGTTCATGTTTGCATAATTTTAAGATGATTTCTGTTTCGAGGCACAGAATTAAAATTAATTTTTTTTTTTTGCTTTTTAATGGTTTTAATCTGCGTTTAGGCAAGTAAAAGTTCCAGTTTTATTTTTGCTTTTCCTTTTTTTCTTATGTTTTTGCTTATATTTTTGCTGTTCTAATCATAATTAGTCTTAATCACCAAGAGAAACTCACTCAAGATGTATTTAGACCATTTAGCGTTAATTTACAAGAAGGATGTGATTGGCACCTGGGATTGTGTTTGTGTGTTGCAGTGCTGATGATCCTTTACAGATCTGCCTGATAGATGCTGATCATCAGGGACTTGACGCCTCACTGAAGGCTGCTTGTGTGTCTTAATGAAGTTTTGTTTGTTCGGATATCCCTCAGGTGGCCTACACTTTGTTCCAGGACACGGGTCTGTTTGAAATCTTCAAAATCCCCGTCCGGGAGTTCATGACGTACTTCTGTGCTCTGGAGAACGGCTATCGCGACATACCCTGTGAGAGTTAAATTAGCGTCATCAAAAGTAAATTAAACTTTAAAATGGCACATAAGGTAGAATCTGTTTTAGGAAAACTCATCAGTGAACTTTAGAGTTCAAAACAAACATAAATAATGGTTCAATAAAACGTTCATAATGTCTGGTTTGTGAATCTGTTTCTTCTTCAGATCACAATCGTGTCCATGCCACAGACGTCCTTCACGCTGTATGGTACCTCACCACCAGACCCATCCCTGGCTTCCAGCAGATCCACAATGAACATGTGACAGGAAGTGACACAGGTACCCAAAGTCAATGAGACACCTGTGCTGCTTTAGATGTTTCTTAACTCTTCAGCACAGGTTGCTGATTGGTCAAACACAGTGGTCACAAAATGGTCTCGGGTAAAGTTTCAGAATTTTCTGCTGGATTGTGACTCAGTTATCTTCAGGAGTTTTGATAACGTTTCTCTTTTAAATCACATTTTGCTTGAGGAAATATCTCTAATTTATTGTTAGAAATGTTTGTCATGCTGCATGTCAGCGTATTCATCCTGTTAGAGAGAGTTACAGACTTTTTCATCTAATAAATAAACTCTAGGCCTATAGATTTTGTTTTGAAGAAAATCATTTGGTGGATTTTTGTGAGCAGTGTTCATCATTAAACCCATCCAGAGACACTGCTCCTACTGTCAAAGGTACTGGACAAGGATATGGATAATTTGGTTTGGGAAATGCACTGTCGTACCGTCCACTGAAAATAAACCTCATCGGTACCGGTAGCAAACAGGCAGCAGCGACAATGTTTTTTTTTCCTTGTCTAACTTCTTATACCTAATCCAGCCCTGTAGTGATGGTTTCTGCACTAATTTTATCCCTTTGATCTGGCACGAGTAAATCAGACTGCTCAGAGCTGCAGCTCTCATAAGAGTCTGTGCTGTGATTGAGGTCCACCGCCGCTGCTGGCTCAGCATGTTCACAACTTATTTTAAGACCGCTGATGACCGTTTTAATTTCTCAAATGGAGTGCAGCCTGAGTCATTCGGTTTGCTGTAGTCGAAAGGGGCTCATGCTTTAAAAGGAAGAGGTGTTGAGTTTGTGAAAAGTCGGTGACTTCACTGTCTGGCAGCAAAAATTTGCAGCATGCACACAATGCTGAGACCGGCTTTTCTAAGCGTGCAAGTGAACAATAAAAACTATGTAGGTGAGGGTGTCCGTTTCCTTTGCTATTTATTTATTTATGCATTTTAGTGGATTTTTTTTGCATAATCAGTAACAATATATAATGAAGTCGTCCTTTGATCTTGTATAAGGACGCTGCAGTTTGGTGTTAATGAAAGACATCATTTTCTCTTTAATTACTACATCTGAATTTTAATGCATTACTTGATTTATATTTGTCGTCGTAAAGGTGTGTTTCCTGTTTATGAGGGACTGAGGTCTTTCTTTTTTCATCTGATCACAGATTCGGACAGTGGCATCTCTCCTGGCCGGGTTTCTTACGCTTTGTCCAAAAGCTCCTCCATTTCAGACAGTAGTTACGGATGCTTGGCCTGGAACGTCCCTGCCCTCGAGCTCATGGCACTATATGTAGCAGCTGCTATGCACGACTACGATCATCCGGGTCGCACAAACGCCTTTCTTGTAGCTACTAACGCCCCACAGGTCTGTGCCATTTTGATTTCTTTATTTGTGTAACGGTTTAAATACACAGTGCAGCTTGACCAGGGATTTGGTGAACTGACTGATATTTGAATTTTGGAAAGATGAAAGATCCACTAATTTATCTTTCTGTATTATCTCTCTCTCTCATGTTTGGCAGGCGGTGCTGTACAACGATCGCTCGGTTCTGGAGAACCATCATGCTGCTGCTGCATGGAGCCTTTTCCTGTCTCAGCCTGAGTTTAACTTCCTGTCCAACCTGGACCATGTTGAGTTCAAGCGATTTCGCTTCCTTGTTATCGAGGCCATCCTAGCCACAGACCTGAAGAAGCACTTTGATTTCTTAGCCGAGTTTAACTCAAAGGTGATTTTTTTTTTTCTTTTTCTCAGCTGAAGACTAAAACTCAATGGATTTTAAACCTTTTATGCTCTTGAGTTCAGACCAAGTAAGTTTTCTTTGTGGGAATATCCCAAGACAGGGTCTCCAACATGTCACTCACAATCTGACTAGCTCACCTAAAGGTTCATAGAACATGTACAAAATTGATTCAATTAATCAAATTAACTCAATAAACCTGTTTAGATTTCATCCCAAACAAACTCACAGGCCCCGCCCCTTTTCTGTGTTGTACCGAAACTGACTCCACAGACAAATCACACCCCTCCATCACACGGTTTAATCTGGTGGTTCATCAATCCATTTCACACACAGCTAGCACCAAGACCATACATGGAAACGTTATATAAAATTAAATCTATAAGCACAAATTGAAGTAGTTTGGATAAAGGATAAAGAAAACACATGACAGATCCATTCAACTTGGAAGCTGCTGGGGATCGGACAGCATTAGGAATAAAGCTACGATGCTGCCAAAGTAAAAGCGGTGAATGAATCTCTCCTGCTGCAGGACGAGTGTGCTGTAGACATTTCTTATTAGTTAGTGCAGCTGGTGTTTCAGAGTATAGTACTATTAATATTTCCCATTGCAAATGCATATGAATGCCATAAAAATACTATTATTTAATCACATGAAGTCTAATACAATGTCAGGTCTCTGATTTCAAAATTAATCTCACCTTCAATATCAAAGTCTTCCCTTTTTAACTAAAATAGTCTTTTTCAGTCTTGTTGAGGTCATCAGGGTGTGTGTGATGGGACTGTCAGGAACAATGTGCTGATAAATAACAGAATCCATGTGAATGAAGGAAATCTGACAATAATAAGTGATAAGTCTAGTTCACAAACCTGTCGTGTTAAATCAGTTTCCTCGACTCCACATTTAACATGCTGCTGATGTCACTTTAAAATGATTTACTGCAAAATATGTTCGTTATTGAATTTTTTTTTTATTGAAAGTTCACACAACAGTCGCTCATTCAGCTGGTTTGGTTTATGGCAATAAGCTGAGTAAATAAGGAGTTGCTCTTGGTCACTTTAATTTTGTTAAAGTAGTTCTCAGTGGTAAACAGGTTGGAGACTCTGATCTATAACATTTCCTCCTTTTAGAAATGTAAATGTGCAAATGAATGACTGATGTTTGTTGACAGGTTACGGATGTGAATAGCCCAGGTATCGACTGGACTAATGAGAACGACAGGATGTTGGTATGCCAGGTGTGCATCAAGCTGGCGGATATTAACGGACCAGCAAAAGAGCGCAGACTTCACCTGAAATGGACAGAGGGCATCGTGAACGAGTTTTATGAACAGGTACTCAGTAGTTTACGCTGCAATTTACACTGCATAGTGTAGAAGTGCTGAGCAAGTGAAAGGCATAGAATTATTACTTTGTCCCCTTTTTTCGCAGGGTGATGAGGAGGCTCGTCTTGGATTACCTATCAGCCCTTTCATGGATCGGTCTGCGCCGCAGCTGGCCAAGCTGCAGGAGTCCTTTATCACGCACATCGTCGGGCCGCTGTGTAACTCATACGACGCTGCTGGCCTCCTCCCAGGCTACTGGGTTGATGAGGAAGATGGCGAGGAGGAGGAGGAGGAGGCTGAAGATACAGAGACTGACGATGAAGATCTTGATGAAGAGCTTCAATTAAGTACGTATTACTTGGAATGTTAGCCTCAACAAATGTGTACTTCAGTATTGTGACCTCATTAAAAAGAAAATCAGTTCCCTGCCTAAATGAATTATTTGGTAACATTCTGAGGAATGACTAGAAAAGCGTTTGAGTGATTTATATATAAATCTATAAATACATTTAGATTTAAAGTCTAGCTGTAGGAGCATGGGAACAAAAAAAAGTTCAGTGTACAGACTTGGTTCTGAAAAACTAAACAAAACCTGCAAATAATGAATTTCATTTATTTATCAGGAAGTTGAAATTCTGATTAAAACTCTGTTGTGTCTCTGACATTCAGTTACACAGAATCCTAATCAAATCTACTAGCGCTCTATTTTCCTCTTTTATTGACTTTTAATGAGTTAGGTTTGTGTTTGCAGAGTCCGGGAAAAACCGCCAGCGTCTTTTCTGCAGCATTATGCAACACCTGACTGAAAACCACATGGCATGGAAGCAGATCATCGAGGAAGAGGAGAAGAACTGTGACCTGGGGCTTCATCAGCAGCAAGAGCAGCAGCAGGCAGACACATTGAGCCTTCCTCCTCCCTCCTCAACCTCAGATGACATTCAGGTCATTGAAGAGGAGGCTGAAGAAGAGGAGCGGCAGCAGGAGGGAGATTGAGTTGAGCCGATTGGCTGAGAAAAAAATAGGGGATGGGCCTGAAGCAAACAGTTGACCCTTCGCTCTTGCTCTCCTCCATTAGAACACAGACACACACAGTCCGAACTGACACCAGAAGATTCTGCCAGATCTCCTGTACTGAAATGAATCACTGTGACGCAAATGCAGTTCACGTGGTGTTGAAGAAGAAGAGAAAAAAAAATTAAAAATTAAAAAAGGCCTTACTACTGTGAGAGCATCCTATGCACTTTCACCCCATGGAGAATGATGGAGGGATAAGAGAAAAGGTTGAAAAAAGACATGTTATAATGATGAAACGAAACTCTCCATGGTTCTTTGGCTGTGATGCTGCCTTGAAAGCAGAGCTCTTAACTCTCCTGTAGGTACTTATTACAATTATTATTATTATTATTATTATTATTATTTTTTTTTAAAGTTATTTAAAAAACAGAAAGGCAGAGGACTTTCAAGTCATCACTCGTTACCAAAGCGAACAGTTAAAAATAAACGAGGCTGAGGTTAAATCAGGCTCTGTGTCAGGAATACTCTAGAAGCATAAATCAAACGTGCCTGTCTCAACCCTTTTGTGTTATTTTTTTTTCTCTTCCCACGTGGTCCTGGTGATGGACTCTGACCCTCAGCACGATACGTGCAGTTTCCTCCTCATGCTGGTGACACGAAAACACTGTATCATTGAACTCCGCCATTAGGACTTTAACATGGAAATGCTGACAGTTTGACTGAAAAAAAAAAACATGAATATTTACTTCTGCATCATTTTAGGATGCTTTTTTTTACTCACCTGCCTTTAGTTTGAGTTTCCTTTGTTATACATTTTTATGTGCTCATGAGTTTTTTTCTTTCCTCCTCAGGAATGCAAAGTTGCCATTTGTTGTTCCTCTTGTGAACTGTTAAAAGCATTAAGTATTGAACAGAGAAGAAACACTGTTCTGATGAAGGGATCTTATTTCTTTTATTTCTGTTTATAATTTTAAATCACTCTCATATATACATAGAATATGTATGTATACACACACACACACACACGCCCATAACATTAACACCACTGTCAGGCAAAGTGAATATCAGTGATGATTCCATTTCAGTGTCCGTGTCAGGGGTGTGGTTATACTGGGCAGCAAGCAAACAGTCAGGTTTTGAAGTTGATGTTTTGGAAGCAGGAAGAATGGGCAGTGGTGAGGATCTGAGCAGCTTTGACATGAGCTAGACGACTAGGACAGGGCATCTCCACAACAGCAGGTGGAGGTCTTATGGGGTGTGCAGTGGTTAGTACCTATCAGAAGTGGTCCAAGGAAGGACAACTGGTGAACCACTGACCCCTGTCCACCACCCAAAACCTCTACTTTGGACATGTGGGCATCAGAACTGGACCATGGAGCAATGGAAGAAAGAGGCCTGTTCTGATGAATCACATTTTCTTTTATATCACGTAGACGGCCAGGTGTGTATGTTGCTCACCTGGGGAAGAGATGGCACCAGCATGCACCATGGGAGGAAGACAAACCGGCAAAGGTCCTGCATTCACGTGGGTGTTGCTTGATGCAGACCAAGTTCACCCCTTCATTTGAGGAATATAAAGAGTTCAAGGTGTTGACTTGGCCTCCAGACCCCCCAGATCTCATTCTGATTTAACGTCTGTGGGATGTCCTGGACAAACAAGTCCGTCCGTGGATGCTCCACCTCACAACTTGCAGGACTTAAAGTATCTGCTGCTAACATCTTGGTGCCAGATACCACAGCACACCTTCAGGGATCTAGTGGAGTCCATGCCTCAACGACTCAGAGGACTGTTTTGCAGCACACATTATGGATGATCTGCATGTGTGTGTGTGTGCGAGAGAGAGCAAATCAGGTCAGGTCCATAAGTATTTGGGCACTGACAAAGTTATTGTTATTTTACCACAGAAATATTGAAAAAGAGCTCTTATTTTAATTTGGAATTTAAATTGGGTGAAACGTTTAGGAATTCTGTCACTTTTTATGGAACCAAAGGTAATTGGACAATCTCATAAATTAAATTGACATTTTTAATACTTAGTAATGAATCCTTTGCAGTGACTGACTGCCTGAAGTCTAGAAGTCATAGACATCACCAGATGCTGGCCAGGTCTTTACTGTAGCCGTCTTTACTTCCTGTTTTTTCTTTTTTAAATTTTAATTTCAGCAAGGGAAATTCATTTCAGCTGGATTCAACTCCGTTGGATTCAGGTCAGGTGATCGACTTGGCCATTTCACATCCATTGCACAGCATGCCACTTTTTGCCTTAAAACGTTTTGATTGATGGCATAGGCTGGGTCATAGTCTGTGTGCTCTGTGAAGATCCAGCTAATGGATTTTGAAGCAGATATCCCCCTGTACACCTCTCATCGTTTTGTTTGTCAGCACTCTCGTCATCAATAAATAAAGGAGAACAGGTTCCACTGGCAGTCGTACATGTCCACACCATAAAATGAAGTGGTACACTCCACAAATGACACTCGAAATCAACCCCTAGACCTTTTAACGATTCCTGGTAAGTGAAATAATGAGGGAATAACATGTCCATGGTACTTCTAAGCATTCAATTGTCCAATTACTTTTGAGGGACCACATATAAATAATGATGTAATTCCTATGCTTCATTTCACTTTGATTTGGATGTAAATTCAGTCACATTAAAGCTGGAAGTCTACAGTTTGAGCTCAATTTATTTATTTTGAACTCCAATATGGTGGTAGACAACTAAAATAAAAAAGACTGTAAATGTCCAAATATTTATGGACCTGACAGTTATATGACAGATGCGTGCGCACACACACACGTCTACGGTCATGGTTTCTCAGGATGCATGCAGAATGATCAGCTTGTATGGACAGTTTAAAGAGAATCGAGAGTCTAGAGGTTTTTATTTCAACTGTTCACAATCTTTTGTTCAATCACACTGCAGACACCTACTTTTTCTTTTGTGGTTGTATATATTTGAGTTTTAAGGAAATGAATTCCAAACATCAGACAATTTTGGGAAAGATGGGCATTTGTGGTTTTGTTCTAGGTGAAGAAGCTGAAATTCTGTCATATATATATATATATATATATATATATATATATATATATATATATATATATATATATATAAGAAGCTTGCAGGTAGTGAGCTCCATCAGCTCCCCAAACTCAAAGTATTATCGTCTGCTTTCATTCAAAACAGAGTCTGAGAATGTAATGAACATTTTGATGCATGTCATAGGCAAGTATTTTTGACTTGAGTCCCTATTTTATTTGAACCATACACATTCTTTTGTTAAATCACACTGCAGACACACACTTTTTTCTTTTGTGGGTTTTTAGTAGTCTTTGCCAAACATGCAAGCAGGCCAGTGCATCAATTTGAAGTGATCCAGGGTTTCACCTCAAAAAAAAAAAAAGCAAAGCTGTACACTTTTTTATATTTTCGTATCCTTCACCATAAGGCAGGTTTAATACTAATAGCTCTATATATTTTTCTCTAAGCAAGAACTCTAGGCATTCCACTAGAATAAAGAGGAGGAGGAGGAGGAGACGGACATGCGACTCTCCTCATTGCATTGTTTTTGGAGAGAAAAGTTCTCAAGTAGGCAATGTACATCAAGCTATATTTAAAGAAAAAAAAGAAACAAACAAACAAACAACAAAAAAAAAGACCTATAAATGTGCACATTTTACTACCAAACAAGTGTTTAATCTCTGCACAGAAAGAGTATCTGCATATATAAATATATATAAAATATATATTATATATTTTTAATTAATCAACTGAATGCGTCTGTTTTCTACATACAGCTGACATTGTACATTAAGAATCTGTAATTATCATCCTATTTCCAGAGTTTTTAAGCAAATACTATTTACAGATGTGGATATGTTTGGGTGTGGTATTATTATTATTTTAATAATAATTTGGGGTGTGTTGTCTTTGTTTCTGTGCATAACCACTCTGCTGAGAACTTTTTTTCCTGCCGGGTGAGTCAGCTAGCTGCAGTGCCAAACACCCCCTTGTCTCCTAATCCCTCTCTCTCTCCCTCTCTCTATCTGTAATTTTTTGTTCCTTCTGCTGCCAGTTGCTTTGCCCAGCACTTTGGCCTTCATTGGTTTTGGGAGTTGAGGGGTGCGGCCAATCAATCATATTGCCTATTTGTTTTTCTTTCTTTCTTTGTCTTTCTTCATTTACTTACCTTTTATCTCCTGTACGTCTGTCATCATCAGGAATTGAGCATCTTCTGTTCATCACTCTGTGAAATGCCATTAAACATTTCTCGTCATTTCGGTTTATTTCACTGCAGTGATCACCAACCTTCCACTTGTCCATGTTACATTTCACAAAACTTTTTATGTAGCAAGTACGATAGCTGTGTCATCTGTAACCATTTCAGTCTTTTTCAACATTGTAGGGAGAAACTCCCCTCCACCCCACTGATATTTATATCTGTCCATAAAGAATACCATCCTTGAAAATATTTTAATGTCTGTGTCATTTCTTTTAAAGAAAAAATCGTCAGTTGTTTGCAGTCAGTTTATTTCTCTTTTTTTTAGTTTTTGTATGAATGTTTTAAATGTGTTCAAACTGTGTTCTAGACACAGGCACAGCACTTTAATCTTTCCCCTCCTTTCCATGGTTGTGGAATTTGGCTGTAATTCTTCGTTATCGGCAGCTGGACGTCTCTCTGGGAATGGTTCTGTTTACTTATCACACGCTCACTGAGGAAATCCCCTGCATCCTCTGGGGTAGAGCTGCCTGGAAGATGACAGCGGGTGGATGATGAGTCCCTGAGAGAAGGGTCTCCTCCTATAACAAGATCGTCCACATCATCCCAGAGGACTGCATCACTGTGACAGTTTACCCAGAGTACACTTGTCCTAAACTGTTCATTAAAGCATTGTGTCTATAGTAATTATTACACTTACAGGATGGACACAATGCAACATGTGATACACACTGAAATAAAAATAACAACTGGTTATGGTTAATTCATCAGTGTTCCCTATTTATAAAGTTGCCAGAATTTTAAAGTGACATTTCCGATGCATTTCTTAGTGACGTGCTATAAATTGAAGCTTTTGCCAAAACCCTGGAAGCTGGAAAAAAACTCGCACCTATTTTAAGGCTACATGTAACGTGGCTATAAAGAGCTCTAGGAGAAAATTTGAAGAATGTTAGTCACTAAACAAACCCAATATTGTAGCACAGTCAAAATGATTTATTTTCTGTTTATTCTGTGTTAACTTTACAGTATTAAATATAATAAAGGCATATGTTTTGGTACAAAATTCTGACTTCCTACAAAGTGTATATAAAAATGTCAATTCCAATGACCCTCCAGTGGACAGTTGCGGGCCTATGGCCTGGCAGCTTTAATTCTTCTGAGATAAAACACAGTTCAGCACTGCTACATGGACACGAGTCAGTGTTACGCGAGTGGCATTTGTAAAGTTTTCTGAGAAAGACAGCTGTTGTCCTTTCAGTCTGCGACACCAATGAGAGAACTGTGTGTTCTCAATTTCGAGGAATGTTTTAAAAAGAAAAAAAGGTCTGCAAAACTGTTCAAAAGGTGCACTCTGTAAATAATTGACATAACATGACTTCCCTTACACTTATAACCACAGTGCAGTTTTTTTGGCAAGTTCAAGTTACACAACTCACATTTTCAACAGTGTTCTCAGGCTATATATATATATATAAAAAGCAGCCTCATTCACTGCTCACTCTCTGCATGATCTTCATCAAACCATATAGTGTACACTTTAAAAAATTCTGCACAGTCAGAGGTCAGTGCTTTCTGCCAAACATGACAGAATTCTGAGCAAGAAAGCTCAGAGCTGGTTAGTTCTTTTTGTCAATAAGATCCCCTGAGGTGAGAGAATATCTGCCTTCGGTGGACAGATGAAGTTTTATTGCTGTCTCCTGATAGCGCATATGGTATAAGGCTGTGGCTGCAGGGTCATGCCAAGTTTAGGAGTAAGGCTTGGAATGTAGCCTTTGGGAAACTGCAGGCGAAACCTCTGAAGCAGAGTGGTAAAGAAAAGGAACATCTCCATTCTGGCCAGCTGCTCACCAAGACATTGGCGTCTACCTAACAAAGATGATCAGACAAATTAGCTAATTAAAGATTGCAAGTTTTATAAAAGTTGAGTTTTAGGACTTTCCAGGGCTTAACTCAATTTTAATGTTTTTGACTGGATGTTGACAAAAATACTTACCCACTGAAAAGGGAAGAAAAGCCTCCCGCTTTATGAAGTTTCCATTTCTGTCCAGAAACCTCTCGGGGCAGAAGATAGCAGGATTGCTCCAATATTTCTCATCAAAGTGCACAGAATAAAGGTTGGTAATGACCATGGTCCCTTGGGGGATGGTGTATCCTCTCACGACAGCATCCTGAGAAGTGGCCCGGAAGATGCCAAGAGGAACAATGTTGCAGAAGCGCAAGATTTCGTGCAACACTGCTTCCACATAAGGCATCTTCTGTTTGTCCTCCAGGGTTGGTAACTTGCCATTTAAAATGGAGTCAATCTCCCTGTGAACCTTTTCTGAACACAGAAAAAGACAGATATTTTAACTTCTTTGAAAATTGTCGTAGTTCGTTGTAAGAAAGCAAAGACAAGTTGAGCAGTGACCCTACCTTGTATACTGGGGTAGAGAGCCAGGTAGAGCATGGCCCAGCGCAAGGTATTAGTAGTGGTCTCTGTGCCTGCAATAATAAGTTCTCCAACTGAGAAGATCAAGTTCTCTATGGAGAAGGACATGCTCTTGTCCCTAGCGCTTTGTTCCATTTCATCCAAGTAAGTATCGATGTAATGTCTTGGCAATTGCCGCACTCGTCCCTGAGCAAAGCGTTCAATTATCTGTTGCAGAAAGGTATACACTTCATCAGCATTGCGGAAGAGCCTCTGGTGCTTCCCAAAAGGCACGTATTCAAGCCAGGGGAAAGCATTATAGAGGAAAGCCCAGGCACTAGCAGCCAGCTCCACGTTCTCACTGAAGATTTCGATCATGTGCTGGAAGTCCACGTCATCATAGGTGAATCTCTGTCCAAATATTACAAAGTTGGTAACATTGGAGACTGCATTGGTAACAAGGTGTTTTGGGTTAAAAGGTTTTCCCTTGTGCTTGTCAATGGCATCAACAAAGAACATGCACTCCTCAGATATCCTCTGAAACATCATCTGCCCACTGCCAAAATAGCGGAAGCTGTTAACAGCCAGCTTGCGGTGCTCAATCCATCCACGACCATATTTGCAGTTGAGAAGTCCTGGAAAGTAAATTAATGAGAAGTAAGTTTCTGTGAAAAATTGCCTGCTCTAAAACAAATCCATTAGTCAGTGTCAGAATATTCCTGGAGCTGTGTGTCAAACTGCAGCCTTGGCCCATTTCTGTTTTAAAGACAAATAATTCAGTATGTTGAAACTCTGAAGGCAAAGCTAGGTTATGCACTAGTTCTCCAGTTATCATAGGCACAAGGGAAAATAGTGAATTGGTGGAAATGTGAATAATGTAAAAAAAAAAAAAAAAAAAGGACAATAATTCTTTATCACTTCAACTGATGTTCTGACAAGATGATAAATTTTGACCTGCGTCATACCATTAATCCTGTATTCTCATTAGCCTTTCAGTCTCTGTGCAAAATTTCAATGACCTGCAAGGCCAATGATTGATATTACAGACCAGTCATGTTACCATAACTCTCTCTATTTACTTCTAGTTGGGAATTTGTTTGACCAATTCCTGTAGGCAATGAAATAGGTTTTTCTGGCAGAAGAAAACAGTACACCATACCTCCCATTTTGGTCATTTTCTGGAATAATGGTAGAGATGGCCTATCTGCAAACACCTCATTCTGGTGATACAGACATTCTTTGATGACATCATAGCCGTTTAAAATGACAGTTGATATTCCTCCCAAGTCGAGACTAAAGATCTGCAAATTAATGAAGTTAAAGCACTTAATTAATTTAGCAATATTTAGACTTTTAGTTTGGCAGCTGTTTTCCCCTAATGGAAATGTGTCAGGTCTGTAGGACAGCTGCATTCCAAAGTGAAGGAAGGCTACAGTTCAAGAAATAGCTCTTTAAATCCAGTATGCTGACTCAGCGTGGTTCAGGGTAGTAAATGTGGAGAATGAAGCAACTGCAATATAAGTTTCTGTGTGCTGTTAACCTTACATTATGCAAGACTGTGGTCACATTTAAGCAACCTTAAGCAAAATCTAAATCTAAATCTAATAGAAAAACATCTGTCTAAAAATAGCCTGACGTATTGTCTTTTTCATATCAGTATTTTAATAAATTATGCATATAAGGGTTGACATGCATTTTTACATTTCCTAAAATAATTCATTGCTTTAAAAAAATCAACTAGGGAAGAAAAATGCTCTGGCCCTAAAATGATCAAAGATACTGAACTTTGTAATCTATCTAGTGTCTGGAGCTCATGTGTACTGTAATCTTTAGGGTTTTCCTGGTGAATTTAGGTTTTTTAAAGTATCAAGAATTCCTGTAATGAGGCTCCTAGGAGACGCCGCTCAGACAGCAAGAAGAACCTTCAAGATTTTCCAGGAGGCTTTTATTTTTACAGTTATATAATAATTGATATATCCATGTAATGATTAATAAACCAATTCGTTTGCAAGCTTGGAAATATTATATTCATGTCATAATATCACTATTAATACCGCTGCATACTGGATTCAAATCTTAAATGAAAGAGAAATGTCCAGCCCCAGCACTCATACACACACAAGTATTTATCTTTAACTTGCTGGCTGAAGGTCGGGTGTCTTATCTTTTCATTTCTTTTCTAGTCTTATTTTAATTTAGTTTATTTATTCAAATATTCATTTCTTTTCAAATAAAAGCTAATGCAGTCGGTGCGTTGTGGCTCACTTTACCGAGGGATGAAAAGAAAATCTCTGGCCGCAAAAACGGTTTATATTTCAGACTGATTAATGAGTCCGTGCGTCGAAAGAAGAGAGAATTTTCCGCAGGGGGAAACGGGTGCTGTGGGATTTACCTGGCCGTAGATTTCGCATTGCTTCTTCATGTAGACATGCGGCTCTGTGGCAAGAGACAGGATGTTACCGATCACCGGCAGGGCGGCGGGTCCCGGGGGAAAGCCGCGCGGTCTCCGCTGCCGCAACAGCTGGCGGATTACCAGAAAAGTCAAGCAGCTACAGAGTAAAGTACACAAGTAGACCACCGTCTTGCCGTGAGACAAAGTCAGCAGCGATAACAAGCTGTTCATCGATATCATTTCTCAACCCGTGACCGGCCACGACGTCTCCGTTTGTAAAGTTTGTCAGACTTACTGGAGCTGGATACCGGAGCGCGTGTGTCAGAGTCGCAGTGTGTAGCGGGTACACGGTGCAGATCCTCCGCCTCTGAAGGTCCAAGATTGGCCAAGAGATCGGTCCTGATCCTTATCGTTAGGCACTATTGATTACTATCGATTAGACACAGGCCCGTTTATTCAGGAAAAGCAAAAGATAAGGCGATACAAATACAAGAAAAAAAACCTCTGTATTTACTGTGACCCTGACATAAGAGCTGTGTGCATTTGCACAGGTGACCCGTCTGGGCAAAATGCTTTGAGATTCCTGGTACTTGAGCAGCAAATTTTTCCTCCAGATTTATTTAAGTTTGGAAACTCATAATTTCTCACTTTACCACCAATTAAAATTTAAGATCATTTTATAGTTCATTAGAGTAGTTTTTGTCTCACTCCTCACTATTGAAATAAAGATGTTTTAGGAACCATTCATGTTCTACTAAGGACACAATCTGAAAAATCTTTCCTTTTCCGATCTTTGTTACACAACAGTTCTTAAATGATTCCTCCTTTTTTTTTCTTGGGGCAGAAAAGGGAGTATTGTGCTCTATTTTAAAAAGACTTAGATACCAATTATATTTTATATAATAATAATCAGAGAAATAACTTATTTCAGAATTTATGTTTGAATCCTTTGAAAAAGTTATTTTTTGTGCCTTATAATGGCTTTTCAGCTGATAGAAGAAAAATAGTGCTAAGATGCTAAAAGAACGCTAAAAGAAATAGTGGTTTGGTAACAGCACATATCTAAAGGTTTGAATGAAATTGAGTATATATTAAAATGAGAAATTCTTTTAATTTCTGAAATGAAGCTTAAGATTTGAAATTGTCATCTATATCTATATATATCTACTTATCTCTAACTCTCTCTCTCCCTATATATAATTTTATATATATATGTATATACACACAAATATACCCATTTGCAATAAGAGGCATATACTGTAACGGCAAGGCACTTGTATCCCACTGGTGTTTTATGGCGCCTATGGAAAAAGGAGGCCATGTGATCAGTTAAGCACACAGATGAGATTGGGAAGTCTCCAGCATGTGCTCACTGATTGATGGCCAACATTCAGTGATTAAATCTCATTTCCTTAATGTTTGAAGATGGACTGTGTAAGCTCTCTTCTCTTAATGCAGGGCTCTGTCTCACCAAGGGTTATGAATTGTGTTTGCTTTCCCTCTTAAAGCCTTTAAAACTAAGTTTAATTCCGATTCTTTCCAGCCTACAGGTGCTCAAATGCTTCATTTATCCGACTGATGCAGGCCTGCTAATTTAAAGATATTTAATTGTATTTTTGGTGAAACATTATTATTTTTAGCCCATCAGAATATCATGGACATTTTCCCCTTCATCTAATATCAGACATCCCATGACTGTGGAAAAGTGTGATGTGGGGAGGCAATGAATCCAGGATCATTTTTGGCTCACAAATGACTATCTGTCACTTGAAATAACTTACACAAGGGTGGGTGCGCCATGACATGGTCGGATTGGAAAGGTTACTGTATTGACTCAAAAAGTTTGATGCGGGAGATGGAAACTTCTAGCTGTGATTTACGGACACACTATGTCTTTGTACACTTGTAGTGATCGTTAGCCTGAAGAGGCCATTTGAGAACATGGCTGCTGACATGTCTCACTGATTTACGTTTTTGGTCATCAGTGCCGCTCGAAGTTTGATAGTACTAAAAGGCTTGTCTGTGCTAATGGGGTTTCTATGTGACACAAACGCAGCCTGTCTGTGGTGATGCTTTATGAAGTCTTAGCCAATAATGAAGAGGCAAGTTGGATGGGGCTAAAAGGAAAACTGTAGTTTTAACCAGGCTTGAGAGACGAGGCTCATTAATGTCAACCCCATCTTTGATTTCCACTAAGGGTCACATCACAAATAAGGAAGTGAAGAATGCTGATCGATTGCACACATTGTTATAGAAGATTGTTCCTGCAGCTTTTTTTATCATCACTTTTAGTAGGTCAATGAAAACTTTTATTCAGTAGTTTCTAACTTACTTAATTAATGATGGTTTAGGGTTAATGTAAACAATATTAAAGAATTGAAATTTAAAAACTGAAAGACTTGCCCACACAAAAAAGCACTGTTCATTGTAAAATAAACGTTTTTCATAGTGAAAATTGTAGATATTTCACAAATCTTCATAATAACTAATCCATAATACATCATTTTATCCTTACTCTTTTTCAGAGGAAGCATGAAGCAGGAATAAAAGCTAGACAACAACAAACAAATGAACTGCTTTTAAAACAACAACAAAAAAAAACATTGTTCATTAAACATTTTTGTTTAAAAAAAGCTGTTCTTCCTAATTATTTCCATTGATGTAGAACATTGCTGATCACTAGTGAATTTTTGTGAATGGAGCAATTTGTGACCAAAGAATGACGTCATTGTATGCGCAATTCCCTTTATCACTTTCCAGAATGAATCGTCACGGGATTGGCCACATCCTGAATCATGGACAGTCTCCCATTGGCTGTTGGAAGATCATTAAACACCCACATTGTCAATAGTGGGACCCTAATGGTGGGTATATAGGCAGCCGTCTTGCAGCTGAATGCAACAGACACTAAATTTCATCAACTTGAATTAACCCTTCGATTTGCTACCCTTAACAATTTTCTACTTCCAGCGAGCTGTAACATTACCAGGTAAGTCATTAAGGCTTTTTTTCTACCACTGAAATGACAAATGCGCATGTCTTAAGAATGGGCTCTGAAGCTGAATACTATAATTTTATTTATTTATTTATCTGTAAGCTAGACAGGTTTATATGCTTTTCTGTGCATGCAGCAGAGGAGGAAAAGAAACAGGCTCAGTAGATTTTTAAGGAGCCTGGAAAGGCTTCTTTAGACTAGCAGCTCATTACACTAATGCACAGGGTCCCACAGGGGCTCCTCTAATCCGGCTAATATCTCTAATACTTTACTCACAGCGAGATGCCAGTACAACATCACAGCACTGACTTAACAAACTGGAGCAGAGGCTGGGAGCATTTAGAAAACCTTCTGTGATTTAAAAAGCTATTAAGAATGGTCCATTTTGAAAACATACATAAAGAAGTGGAAATAAGTGAATGATGATCAGTTTTCATGAGAAGAAAGCTGAAGAATATTTGCTAATGTTGACAAGGAAATAATTTTTTTTTTTTTTTTACAGGAACACTAAATTCATTGCTACAGTGCACCATGGTTATGCTGAAGATTTCTGCTTTCTTTGTTGCCTATGCTTTGATTATCTGTCAGATGTACTGCTCAGATGCAGCACCATCCAGGTGAGACATTTCATATTGCGGATTATGATAATACTGTAATGTGTAATATTATAAATATTATGATATAGAATGTTATTTTTAAACTAAATAAAAGCCCCTAAATGGTCTGTATATACTATTAGGGTGGGGTGGGTGTGTGGGTGGTGGTAGTGGTGGGGGGTATAGGGTTCTGATTACATCAGTTGAATTCTGGCCAAACCCAATCTGCTTACGACAGTATTGATCGTGCGATAAATCCAAACTTGGCAACAGGACAGCTTTTAAGTGGCACACTCTTAGCAGATTGTTTTTGATTATGATCAGACCCAAGCAGAAACCTCTCTCTCTCTCTCTCACTCACTTTCTGCATTATCTAAAGTTGTGCTTTTCTACTCTCGATTCATCATATATTCAGGCCTGCTCTGGAGCCCTTACCAGATGAAGCCCTGCTCTCTGACTATGAGGCGCGGCGGTTGCTGAACGCATTTATAAAAGAGTTTGTCCAGATGACTGCAGAAGACCTTGGTCAGCAGGAGACAGAGGAGAACAGGTATATGTTGTAATGATTAAAAGAAATCCAAAAGTAAGATAACAAATACAGAGATTATTTGAAGGATGGTGCACTTATTTTCTCTTTTTTTTAAAGAAGTGAATCAGTGAATCTAAAAGGCTTCAACATGAGAGCAAATGCCCCGTAGTTATAAGATAATGGATGCAAAGATTTTTATGACTGAGGTATGTCCAGAAAAGACCTGTGTTCATCGACATAATGAAATGGAATAAATTTGTACAACAGGTTCTCTGCCAATCTCTAGTTTTTGCATGAAGTTTGATTTATTCCTGAGGTCTTTATGCAACATTGCCTGCAAAGCATGCAATCAAGCGGACAGCATGATCTCAAGAAATGCAGGAAATAACAGTTTGCATGATTTGTCCATTGCTGTTATAATACCAAATTAGCCAAAATTTGTAAAATCTTGATCATAACAGTGAGTGTGAGCATGAAGTATTTCCACTTAGGAAGGAGGCATGATGTGCATCTGGCGCTTCATTGTAGAATAAAACTGAAATGTGTTTTGCATGCACCCTGTTCTGTTACTGTGAGCTGTGTGTATGATCTCTTCTCCAACAGCATGGGCAGACCCATGTCCAAGCGCTGCTCCAACCTGAGCACCTGTGTTCTGGGAAAGCTTTCACAGGAGCTGCACAAGCTGCAGACATACCCACGCACCAACGTAGGAGCAGGAACCCCAGGAAAGAAGCGCAGCGCAGAGCATGTGTACAGAGAACTGACCGATCTCATCTAAACAGCTCTCTGCCTTGATCCTGATATTTGAGTGTCAATGCATGTGGATTTCTTTTTGCTTATATTGACTTGATTTCCTCATTCGTCTTTTTTTATCTTTTATTGGCAGAGACAGCATACTTTAATGTCTTTCTTTCTTAATGACGTACTTACTCATTTGTTTCTACTTGGGCAGCTCTCATTGACAAATAGTCTCACGTTTTAACCGAATAAACATATTTTTACAAAATAAGCCTGTCTATTTGTTTATTGAGCCAAAAATAACCAAAAAAGGCATATTTTGTCAAACTTCATGTTAAACCTAGTCTAAAAGTCTATAGGTAAGATACCAACATTATCATAATTACCCACATTTTTCAGAATACTTCTTTATATTTGTTTGCATTTAGACATGTTCATTTTCTTGTTTTTTTCCTCAGTGTTACAGCACAGAAGCGAGCCTGTAACACGGCCACATGTGTGACCCATCGCTTGGCAGATTTCCTGAACCGCTCAGGAGGAATCGGAAGCAGCAAGTTTGTGCCAACCAACGTCGGATCGCATGCTTTTGGCCGGCGAAGGAGACTTAGTCAAGAGTAGACATGAATGTCTTAGCAATATGGTGAGAAACTTTAAAAAAAAAAAAAAAAAAAATCATTCCATTTGAACTTATAGTTCATTTGCAGGGTATGTTGTAGTGGTGAAAAATCACAGCATGATAATTATTCAACTCTGCTGAACCCGAAATAATTTTGTTCTCTAGAAATAACTAAAATTGTTAATGCTGAATGTAAATGATGAAAAAAAAAGTATTATTTAAAAATTATGTAGCACTTTTCCTAGTTTAGCAAAAATATTGTGTGAAACAACAAATAAACCTCATAGAATAATGTAATTATAAATGCTATTCTAATTATTATACCTATCAATGGTCAAGACACAATTTTTCATCACCTCAGCAGTTTGTAAAACAATGCTAAACTGCTTGATAATTGGTTGTTCTATTTTGCCAGGTCACCAGGCATTTACAGCTCTCTGCCGTGCCATGATCAAGAAAGAATAGAAAAAAAATTCAACATGTGCATTAAGATCCCCGGGAATGGACATCATTTCACTCATCATTTGAATGGATTCCTGTTGACTGCATTGATCTGTTAAACCCAACAGCCCATTCTCAATCTCTTATTGTTTGGCTCTCTAAAAAAATAAAGAAAGGGTTAAAAAAGCAAGAAAACATCAACATCCATTTAAAAGTGATCATGCTCATTTCCAATCCGTTTAAAAAATGGAGGAAGAGTGATGAGAATAACTGTTCATTCTTAATTGTCGACAGAGAGCACATCGTGTGTACAGTACGCTGTGGCCCATGTTCCTCTGCTGCACGTCGCAGTATTGTAGGGATGAAATTAAAGCAGTGCCTTGAAAAAGGCTTCCCTGACTTATGGACGTGTCTCGTGCCTTGATGTAAATCCACTTTACATGCCGCTATTGTACAGAATGTCTGACGCAGAAAGAAGGAGTTGCAATCGATGATAATGGCAAAATTGTAACAATTGTGAATCTGAGCAAGATTAAAATGTATTTTAGATACATAAGATTTGGGTTGTTGTTTCATTGCCTTGTTCAAGTGATAATTCTGCCCCACTCTCACAGTACACCATATAACACACCACCCTCTCATCCTCAGATAATAGATAGGTCATGCATAGATTTATAAATCATGTAAAGTTGTTAATGAATAAAAAGATAAATGTGTGATTAGACAACCAGAAGTCTGGCTTATAAAAGGACAGAGTTTTCCTAGCCTGACTCCCAAATGAACCATGGAGTGATGTGGAAGTATGTAAACACAAAGTCCAAATAAATATAAATCAGAAATAACGGGCTAAATAAGAACAGAGGAACAGCAAGAGCGTGTCTATTGATCCCTAAGGAACAAGAGTATGCTCATTGTGCTGCATGTTATTTTTGCTTATTAGGCCATCTGAGCATTTTTAAATGACAGCAGCCATCTCGCACAAAGCCCTCGAGAACGGCCTGTCATCATTCTGCTTATTCTCAATAGTGAGCTGGAGCTAATTAACAAGTTACTTTTCCACTGCTGATACTTTTCCACGCATGAGCACATACTGTTTAAATACATATCAATTCCTACACATTTATTTATATATTTGTTTGTTTATTTGTTTGTTTGTTGAATGAAGCAGAAAAAGATACTGATGAGGATGATGGTGATGAGGATGACAGTAATAACATTACATTTGGGAGGAAAAGTTAGCAAGGTAACAAACTTCAAAGTACTTCAGAAAGATGTAGACTTATATTTTATATTTTTTGCATTACTTTGTCAGTAGAAAACAGTACCATTTAAAATTTCCAAACAGTAATGAACAATTTTGCTTTGGTTTCAGGTTAAATAAAGTAAAATAGAGCTTTTAAACAGATAATGGAGACTATTTTGGTTTCACTGTAGAAACGCTGATTTTCTTGTAAAACTGTACTACAAAGAACTTGAAAAAAACAATAAAGCTTTAAATTCTTTCAAAACATTCACAACAAACACGGACTTGCTTTAGTTTTTTTTTTTTTATCTTTATAGACATTTTATTTTATTCATTTTACATGTTTTAGTATTTGAAGAAATTATTCACATGTGCTTGACAAGATTCATATTGGATCCTTTCTTTGTATTTAACTTAGAAGCAAATCCATGGAGAAAATCGGACAGCAGTCATGACTATCTTCCTCTTCATATCACATGAATGAAAGAAATTAAAGCCCTGATCCATGATTTCTGGTGTGTTGTCCTCAGCTGGTCTTCAGCTTGGTTTCACCAAGTGCTCTACTCATATCCATATTTCACACAGTCCAAATGGCCATGCTCCAGTAAGATGCTTTGTTAATTAACCTCTGTGCCCTCATAGTAGGAGTGACTCATTTCATATTACTGTCCTGCTCCTGCCCACCCCATCGCTTTCAGCTAATAAGGAGATATCGTATCCCCTCATGCCTCAATTACTGAAAAGCAGAGCCTGAAAAACAGACAGTCAATTTATAATCATGCACAAACTTTCCCTATCTTTCCTGCACACATCTTACATATCTGCCTCATTAATTCATCAGGAGCATAAACCTAGATAGGATAAAAATGAAAATAATGCAACGTTTCATACAACCTTGTGAGCATTTACATAAATATGTATAACCTTTTTGCTGAAATACCACAAATATACTAATACAAAAAACTCAAATATATTTTCAGGAGATGTCTTCTAATTGAATGGTTTACAGTAAACAGCAGTTTCCCCATGCCATGACGTCAGTCGGTGTATTAGCCATATTAAACCCATGGCAGGAAAAAAGAGAACTGACCTAAATGGACACTGTCAACACCCCAAGTTAAGTCATAGATACTTTAAAGCACAGTACTTTTTTTCTTCAAATGGCAGCCAGCCAATCCATTAGGCTATGACAAATATGATCCAGATATGCAGGGAAAAATTCCAATAATGCAAAGCCTAGCAAAGCATGAAGTTGCATAACACCACTAGCCTTTATAACACTATTATCATTTAAAATATACCATTGCAATAGAATGTAGTTGTATTCAGCTATATCTTTCAGCTAAGTCAGATGAGAGACACCAGATTATTAAGACTGAAGAATGTGTAAAGGACATTAGACACTGGATGGCCACTAACTTCCTCCTGCTTAATTCGGACAAGACAGAGGTGCTAGTACTAGGACCACAGGCAGTTAGAAGTGAGCTTTCTGATTACAGAGTAATGGTGGATGGTCTTTTGGTTTCATCTTGTCCAGCAGTGAAAGATCTTGGTGTGATTATTGACTCTGGTCTTTCGTTTGAAGCTCATGTAGATAATATCACTCGGGTAGCCTTCTTCCATCTCAGAAATATCACTAAGATAAGAAATGTGATGGCACTTCATGATGCAGAGAAACTAGTTCATGCTTTTGTTAGCTCTAGGTTGGATTATTGTAATGCCTTACTGTCTGGATGTTCCAGTAGGAGCAGAAACAAGCTCCAGTTAGTCCAGAATGCAGCAGCTAGAGTCCTAACTAGAACCAGAAGACATGAACAGACCACTCCAATCTAACCACACTACATTGGCTCCCTGGCAGATTTCCCAGTCAACTGACCTCTAAAATGTTATAATAATGTCATGTTATAACTAGAATGATCTCCTGGCTATGAAGCTGCACTTTTTGTACACATTTATAAAAGAGTAATAATTTATAATCCCACTCCCTGTTTCCACTCATGAGGATGAGGTCCCCTTCTGGGTCTGGTTCCTTTCAAGGTTTCTCCCTCATATTGTTTTAGTGAGATTTTCCTCTGGATTGATCATTAGAGTTAAAATTTCAATTTCAATTTATATCCTGAATTTATAGATTTCTCCAAAGCTGCTTTGTGACAATGTGCACTGTTAAAATCGCTACACAAATAAAATCAGATAGATAGATAGATAGATAGATAGATAGATAGATAGATAGATAGATAGATAGATAGATAGATAGATAGATAGATAGATAGATAGACTGACCCATAACAGTAGACATAAAAATCTATGTGTGATGTAAAAAAATGAAACTAAGATAAATAATGTTGATGTATTCATTGATAGAGACTTTAAATTGCTCTGGATAAGGGCGACTGACAAATATCATGCATGTAAATTTAAATATAATGTCAGAACTACTGTACAATAAACTAAATTAGTGTAATTATGCACACTCCTAAACTAACACTTCTGAACACATTCTGATTTTATTACATCACTCAGTCTTTTTGGGTAACTGTCTATCAACGTGGCATCATGATATGGCAATATTTTACCATTCTTGAACATGCACACAAACACACATGCATACATACGCACACATACATATACATACACACACACTTCTATCTCCATACATCTGAAATAAACTGAACAGCTCATGGAAAAATCGAACCATAACTTTTGCATTGTTTTTTTCTGGAAATTTTATTTAAAATATTTTGCATTTGTATATTTTGCAGTTCCATTATAACACAGTGGGTAATTTTTTAACCCAAATTCCATGGAAGATGAATCACACTGAAATCAACATGTGCAAGAATTGCTGAGTTGTTTAAAAACAAAACACTGACCTTCCTTGTAGATGGAAGTGCTTTACAACACAAATGTAAAAAGTCAAAATGTCTTTTTTTTTCTCTCTAATCTGGCAAGCAGAATGACTCATTTCTTCGTCCCTGTTCCTCTGTGATTCCAATTTTAATGTCAATAAGCCATGAAATGAAGGAAACATTAATTGACTATGACCTTTGATCACATTATTTTTGCATGAGAGTGTTTAATCACTGGTCTTAGATCTCCTGCACTATAATGATCCATTTGTCATAAATCTGTATAGATCATTTGCACTAAAAAGATACTCACGTACAAGGCATGGGGTGACTTCAAATTTTGACAATATTGCAGGTCAAACCTCAGAACTGTGGAAACATTCTTATGATAAATATATTGTACTGATAGACAGTTCACCAATCTGCCCACTTTGGAGTAAATGACATTTGCTTGTTGATATGCTGCAAAGGAACAGCACCAATACGCAGTTAATCTATTTTAATACTTATATAATAAACCATCATTTCATTTCATTGTCTATACCACTTATCCAATCTATACTCAAGTCACAGGGAGCCTGTGCCTATCTCAGGCGTCATCAGGCATCAAGGCAGGATAGGCCAACACACACTCATTCACTCATGCAAACACACTACTACAGGCAATTTTTTAGAGACTCCAATCCAACACTCCCAAAAGCATGCCTTTGGCCTGTGGGAGGAAACCCGCCAAGCACGGGGAGGATATGCAAACTCCCCACACACAGTGAATGGGAGCGAGACTCGAACCCAGGACGCTGGAGGTGTGAGGCGAACGTGCTAACCCTAACCCTGCCGTGATGCCTTAAAGTTACTTATGAGGCGTCATACAGCTGCAACTTCCTTGTGGGAAACTCGTTTTTTACCATCACGCTGATCGCACGTGAAGTCAGCAGAACACCTGCAGCTCGTTCCATAGCTAATTAAAGGCTCATTTAGGATAAAACGCTCACATTATTTAGAAATAATATAAGACATTCTTTCACTTTTTCAGGTGGGATTTACAGCCTGTAAACACAAGAGGTTAGTATTTGGATCCAAATCAAGACTTCATGGTAGACAACTTATTAAATCATACAACCATCACTTTGCCTCTATCTTGATAAAAAAATATAACAGATTCTTTGTGATACCCCCCACCCCAAAAAAAAACAAAAACAAAAAAAAAACAAACGTTATTTTTTAATATCAAGACACAAATGGCACAACAGTGACATCTAGTGCTTGGATTAGGTACTTGTAGACTAAGCATTTACTAATGATTTACATGTTACAATACTTTCATATATCTAGAGTGGTCTGCTTGTCACACACACCAGCAAAATAGAAAACTTTTGTTAAACAACTAATTTAAAATATTAGTTAATATATAATAATATATTTTTTTATACACAAAAAGTAGTTGTAGGATACAACAAAAAAGTAGTGATTGGATAAAGTGCCAAAATTAACTTGCGTATGGAACATTTTCCAGATTTGCCATTCATATTTCACTTGCAATGTTTTGTGCAGTGTTGCGTCTCCAGACATTCAACTTCTAGAATGTTGTTGAGATTAATTTAATGTATTGTACACAAATAATATAAAGGAAAAAAGAGGTTGTGTATAATAATGAGATCGGAAAAGTACAAAAAATAAATGAAAAGGAAAAATGAAAATTTTTATAATAACTTTTAGCTCTTTTGTGTTAGGGTTAGGGTTGGGGGATAGGGTTAGGAGTTAGGGTTAGGTTAGGGTAATAGGATAAAAACCACAATCGTCGATTTTGACGATCGTAAATTTTGGTTATAACTTCTGACAGGAAGGTCATAGAGTGATGAAATTTGGCTCTACCCCCCCATTTTCGCGGGTGTCGGATCCAATGGTACCAATTGCATCCTGCTGGGACCATTTGGAGTACTTTGGTATATGTTCTGTGGTTAATTTTTTGGAAATTTGTACTCGTAGTAAAGTTCGTACAGAAGATCATAGACACATTGAATTGTGCGTCCTGTCTGGGATAAAGGAAAAACAAAAGACAGTGAGACCAAAGTACAAGAGTGAATGGTTAATTTTATGTAATTTTTATTCCATACATATTTAATTTCATTTTATATAATTATATTTAATTAATTTTAAAGACATAGATTTAGACTTTAAAAACCTTTAATCAACCAACATCTCAGTATAAAACCCAACATGTCTGTACAAGGTCCTCATACCATTTAATTAAGATGTATTACAGAACTGTTGGGTTAGGGATTAGGGTAGGGTTAGGTTAGAAATTAAGAATATTTTTAAAGAATAATACCCAAGTGGGTTTTAGGTGCATGGGCTCATCCAAGAGACTCCTGTCCCTCTTTACTTCCATATTCATAAATCTTAAAAAAGATTTTTTAGTTTAGGAAATCTAACCTTCTCTTTCTTTCTTCTTTTTTTCTAGGACAGACCCGAAACCCCCCATAAGACACATGGAACTGAGCTATGGATTGGAATTAAGATAAGTATTGAAGAATAGGATCAAAAACCAGGTAAGTAGGATTTTTAAATTTTTTTAATCCTTCTTAATGTTTGATTTTTTTTATAGCGAAAGGGTTAGGAACAAGGTTAAGGTTAAGGTGGGATTAAGGTTAGGATCTGGGGCAGACTTGGGATAAGGGGCAGAGTTAGGGGCAGGGTTAGGATTAGGGGTAGGGCTGAGGGCGGGGTTAAGGTTAGGGTTGGGGGCATGATTGGGGGGTGGGGCTAGGATTAGAGGCAGGATTGGAGGCGGGGGTTAGGTTTTAGAATTTTAATTTTAAGGTTTTAAATAATATCCCTTTGGATCTTATGGGCACGGGCTCATCCAAGAGACTCTTTTCTCCCTGTGTGAATAATTATTTTGTTCTTATACAGGGTGGGGTTAGGGTTTGGAGCAGGGTTAGGGGGTTAGGGTGAGGGTGAGGATTTGGGGTTGGGGTTAGAGGTTAGGGTTGGGGTTAGGATTAGGGGTTAGGGTTACCCCAGGCCGCAGACTCAGTAAAACTGAGTCCCACGTTAGGCACGGGCCTGCCACATGTCCCATCAATCACCACCTGTGTACCCCCCAACCAAGTCACCACCCTCATTGCTGTTGGTGTCTATGGTGGGTGAATACCCTTTATCCATAGACACCAAGCTCTATTAATTTTTTTCATTTTTTTCAAATTCTTTTTCTTTTTGAGTTTATGGTGGACAAATGTCCCTTAGCCATAAACTAAGGATTATACTTGTCCCATGGTGGATGAAAATCCTTTATCCATGGGACAGGGTTTCAAAAAATTATTCCTTACAGAAATTTCCAGCTCATTTTTATGATGTCATATTTATAGCAAGTCAGTGTTGTGCTATATTTCGGCTTTAATAAGCCTTCTTTAGGAGCTGACTTGCTATATTTGGCACCCCCGGCCCATACTACTCTTAATTGGCACCCCCCTAGGGTTAGGGTTGGGGTTAAGGGTTAAAGCCAGTTAGTTAGGTTAGTTAGGTTAGGTTAGGTGTTAGGTTAGGTTAGGAGTTAGGTTAGGTTAGGTTAGGTTAGGTTAGTTAGGCCAGTTAGGTTAGGAAGTTAAAGAAAGCCAGGCTGTGCCAGGCCAGGCCAGGTTAGGCCAGGCCAGGCCAGGCCAGGCCAGGCCAGGCCAGGCCAGGCCAGGCCAGGCCAGGCCAGGCCAGGCCAGGCCAGGCCAGGCCAGGCCAGGCCAGGCCAGGCCAGGCCAGGCCAGGCCAGGCCAGGCCAGGCCAGGCCAGGCCAGGCCAGGCCAGGCCAGGCCAGGCCAGGCCAGGCCAGGCCAGGCCAGCCAGGCCAGGCCAGGCCAGGCCAGGCCAGGCCAGGCCAGGCCAGGCCAGGCCAGGCCAGGCCAGCCAGGCCAGGCCAGGCCAGGCCAGGCCAGGCCAGGCCAGGCCAGGCCAGGCCAGGCCAGGCCAGGCCAGGCCAGGCCAGGCCAGGCCAGGCCAGGCCAGGCCAGGCCAGGCCAGGCCAGGCCAGGCCAGGCCAGGCCAGGCCAGGCCAGGCCAGGCCAGGCCAGGCCAGGCCAGGCCAGGCCAGGCCAGGCCAGGCCAGGCCAGGCCAGGCCAGGCCAGGCCAGGCCAGGCCAGGCCAGGCCAGGCCAGGCCAGGCCAGGCCAGGCCAGGCCAGGCCAGGCCAGGCCAGGCCAGGCCAGGCCAGGCCAGGCCAGGCCAGGCCAGGCCAGGCCAGGCCAGGCCAGGCCAGGCCAGGCCAGGCCAGGCCAGGCCAGGCCAGGCCAGGCCAGGCCAGGCCAGGCCAGGCCAGGCCAGGCCAGGCCAGGCCAGGCCAGGCCAGGCCAGGCCAGGCCAGGCCAGGCCAGGCTAGGCCAGGCCAGGCCAGGCCAGGCCAGGCCAGGCTAGGCCAGGCTAGGCCAGGCCAGGCCAGGCCAGGCTAGGCCAGGCCAGGCTAGGCTAGGCTAGGCTAGGCTAGGCTAGGCCAGGCCAGGCTAGGCCAGGCCAGGCTAGGCCAGGCCAGGCTAGGCCAGGCCAGGCCAGGCCAGGCCAGGCCAGGCCAGGCCAGGCCAGGCCAGGCCAGGCCAGGCCAGGCCAGGCCAGGCCAGGCCAGGCCAGGCCAGGCCAGGCCAGGCCAGGCCAGGCCAGGCCAGGCCAGGCCAGGCCAGGCCAGGCCAGGCCAGGCCAGGCCAGGCCAGGCCAGGCCAGGCCAGGCCAGGCCAGGCCAGGCCAGGCCAGGCCAGGCCAGGCCAGGCCAGGCCAGGCCAGGCCAGGCCAGGCCAGGCCAGGCCAGGCCAGGCCAGGCCAGGCCAGGCCAGGCTGTGCCAGGCCAGGCCAGGCCAGGCCAGGCCAGGCCAGGCCAGGCCAGGCCAGGCCAGGCCAGGCCAGGCCAGGCCAGGCCAGGCCAGGCCAGGCCAGGCCAGGCCAGGCCAGGCCAGGCCAGGCCAGGCCAGGCCAGGCCAGGCCAGGCCAGGCCAGGCCAGGCCAGGCCAGGCCAGGCCAGGCCAGGCCAGGCCAGGCCAGGCCAGGCCAGGCCAGGCCAGGCCAGGCCAGGCCAGGCCAGGCCAGGCCAGGCCAGGCCAGGCCAGGCCAGGCCAGGCCAGGCCAGGCCAGGCCAGGCCAGGCCAGGCCAGGCCAGGCCAGGCCAGGCCAGGCCAGGCCAGGCCAGGCCAGGCCAGGCCAGGCCAGGCCAGGCCAGGCCAGGCCAGGCCAGGCCAGGCCAGGCCAGGCCAGGCCAGGCCAGGCCAGGCCAGGCCAGGCCAGGCCAGGCCAGGCCAGGCCAGGCCAGGCCAGGCCAGGCCAGGCCAGGCCAGGCCAGGCCAGGCCAGGCCAGGCCAGGCCAGGCCAGGCCAGGCCAGGCCAGGCCAGGCCAGGCCAGGCCAGGCCAGGCCAGGCCAGGCCAGGCCAGGCCAGGCCAGGCCAGGCCAGGCCAGGCCAGGCCAGGCCAGGCCAGGCCAGGCCAGGCCAGGCCAGGCCAGGCTGTGCTGTGCCAGGCCAGGCCAGGCCAGGCCAGGCCAGGCCAGGCCAGGCCAGGCCAGGCCAGGCCAGGCCAGGCCAGGCCAGGCCAGGCCAGGCCAGGCCAGGCCAGGCCAGGCCAGGCCAGGCCAGGCCAGGCCAGGCCAGGCCAGGCCAGGCCAGGCCAGGCCAGGCCAGGCCAGGCCAGGCCAGGCCAGGCCAGGCCAGGCCAGGCCAGGCCAGGCCAGGCCAGGCCAGGCCAGCCAGGCCAGGCCAGGCCAGGCCAGGCCAGGCCAGGCCAGGCCAGGCCAGGCCAGGCCAGGCCAGGCCAGGCCAGGCCAGGCCAGGCCAGGCCAGGCCAGGCCAGGCCAGGCCAGGCCAGGCCAGGCCAGGCCAGGCCAGGCCAGGCCAGGCCAGGCCAGGCTGTGCCAGGCCAGCCAGGCCAGGCCAGGCCAGGCCAGGCCAGCTGTGCCAGGCCAGGCCAGGCCAGGCCAGGCCAGGCCAGGCCAGGCCAGGCCAGGCTGTGCCAGGCCAGGCCAGGCCAGGCCAGGCCAGGCCAGGCCAGGCCAGGCCAGGCTGTGCAGGCCAGGCCAGGCCAGGCCAGGCCAGGCTGTGCCAGGCCAGGCCAGGCCAGGCCAGGCCAGGCCAGGCCAGGCCAGGCCAGGCCAGGCCAGGCCAGGCCAGGCCAGGCCAGGCCAGGCCAGGCCAGGCCAGGCCAGGCCAGGCCAGGCCAGGCCAGGCCAGGCCAGGCCAGGCCAGGCCAGGCCAGGCCAGGCCAGGCCAGGCCAGGCCAGGCCAGGCCAGGCCAGGCCAGGCCAGGCCAGGCCAGGCCAGGCCAGGCCAGGCCAGGCTAGGCCAGGCCAGGCCAGGCCAGGCCAGGCCAGGCCAGGCCAGGCCAGGCTGTTAGGCCAGGCCAGGCCAGGCCAGGCCAGGCTAGGCCAGGCCAGGCTAGGCCAGGCCAGGCTAGGCTAGGCAGGCCAGGCTAGGCTAGCTAGGCTAGGCCAGGCTAGGCTAGGCTAGGCTAGGCTAGTTTAGGCTAGGCTAGGCTAGGCTAGGCTAGGCTAGGCTAGGCTAGGCTAGGCTAGGCTAGGCTAGGCTAGGCTAGGCTAGGCTAGGCCAGGCTAGGCTAGGCTAGTGCAGGCTTAGGCTAGGCCAGGCTGTGCTAGGCCAGGCTAGGCCAGGCTAGGCTAGGCTAGGCCAGGCCAGGCCAGGCCAGTGCTGTGCTGTGCTGTGCAGTGCCAGGCCAGGCCAGGCTGTGCTGTGCTGTGCCAGGCCAGGCCAGGCCAGGCCAGGCCAGGCCAGGCCAGGCCAGGCCAGGCCAGGCCAGGCCAGGCCAGGCCAGGCCAGGCCAGGCCAGGCCAGGCCAGGCCAGGCCAGGCCAGGCCAGGCCAGGCCAGGCCAGGCCAGGCCAGGCCAGGCCAGGCCAGGCCAGGCCAGGCCAGGCCAGGCCAGGCCAGGCCAGGCCAGGCCAGGCCAGGCCAGGCCAGGCCAGGCCAGGCCAGGCCAGGCCAGGCCAGGCCAGGCCAGCTCAGGCCAGGCCAGGCCAGGCCAGGCCAGGCCAGGCCAGGCCAGGCCAGGCCAGGCCAGGCCAGGCCAGGCCAGGCCAGGCCAGGCCAGGCCAGGCCAGGCCAGGCCAGGCCAGGCCAGGCTCAGGCCAGGCCAGGCCAGGCTAGGCCAGGCTAGGCCAGGCTAGGCCAGGCTAGGCTAGGCTAGGCTAGGCTAGGCCAGGCTAGGCCAGGCTAGGCTAGGCCAGGCTAGGCTAGGCTAGGCCAGGCCAGGCTAGGGCTAGGCTAGGCTAGGCTAGGCCAGGCCAGGCCAGGCCAGGCTCAGCCAGGCCAGGCCAGCTAGGCTAGGCTAGGCTAGGCCGCTGTGCTGTGCTAGGCCAGGCTAGGCCAGGCCAGGCTTGTGCTGTGCCAGGCCAGGCCAGGCCAGGCCAGGCCAGGCCAGGCCAGGCCAGGCCAGGCTGTGCCAGGCTGTGCCAGGCTGTGCTGTGCTGTGCCAGGCCAGGCCAGGCCAGGCCAGGCCAGGCCAGGCCAGGCCAGGCCAGGCCAGGCCAGCCAGGCCAGGCTGTGCCAGGCCAGGCCAGGCCAGGCCAGGCCAGGCCAGGCCAGGCCAGGCCAGGCCAGGCCAGGCCAGGCCAGGCCAGGCCAGGCCAGGCCAGGCCAGGCCAGGCCAGGCCAGGCCAGGCCAGGCCAGGCCAGGCCAGGCCAGGCCAGGCCAGGCCAGGCCAGGCCAGGCCAGGCCAGCCAGGCCAGGCCAGGCCAGGCCAGGCCAGGCCAGGCCAGGCCAGGCCAGGCCAGGCCAGGCCAGGCCAGGCCAGGCCAGGCCAGGCCAGGCCAGGCCAGGCCAGGCCAGGCTCAGGCCAGGCCAGGCCAGGCCAGGCCAGGCCAGGCCAGGCCAGGCCAGGCCAGGCCAGGCCAGGCCAGGCCAGGCCAGGCCAGGCCAGGCTAGGCCAGGCCAGGCCAGGCCAGGCCAGGGCCAGGCCAGGCCAGGCCAGGCCAGGCCAGTGCTGTGGCCAGGCCAGGCCAGGCCAGGCCAGGCCAGGCCAGGCCAGGCTAGGCCAGGCCAGGCCAGGCCAGGCCAGGCCAGGCCAGGCCAGGCCAGGCCAGGCCAGGCCAGGCCAGGCCAGGCCAGGCCAGGCCAGGGCCAGGCCAGCCAGGCCAGGCCAGGCCAGGCCAGGCCAGGCCAGGCCAGGCCAGGCCAGGCCAGGCCAGGCCAGGCCAGGCCAGGCCAGGCCAGGCCAGGCCAGGCCAGGCCAGGCCAGGCCAGGCCAGGCCAGGCCAGGCCAGGCCAGGCCAGGCCAGGCCAGGCCAGGCCAGGCCAGGCCAGGCCAGGCCAGGCCAGGCCAGGCCAGGCCAGGCCAGGCCAGGCCAGGCCAGGCCAGGCCAGGCCAGGCCAGGCCAGGCCAGGCCAGGCCAGGCCAGGCCAGGCCAGGCCAGGCCAGGCCAGGCCAGGCCAGGCCAGGCCAGGCCAGGCCAGGCCAGGCCAGGCCAGGCCAGGCCAGGCCAGGCCAGGCCAGGCCAGGCCAGCTGTGTGGCCAGGCCAGGCCAGGCCAGGCCAGGCCAGGCCAGGCCAGGCCAGGCCAGGCCAGGCCAGGCCAGGCCAGGCCAGGCCAGGCCAGGCCAGGCCAGGCCAGGCCAGGCCAGGCCAGGCCAGGCCAGGCCAGGCCAGGCAGCCAGGCCAGGCCAGGCAGCCAGGCAGGCTAGGCCAGGCCAGGCCAGGCCAGGCCAGGCTAGGCCAGGCTAGGCCAGGCTAGGCTAGGCTAGGCTAGGCCAGGCTAGGCCAGGCTAGGCCAGGCTAGGCCAGGCTAGCCAGGCTAGGCCAGGCCAGCTCAGGCCAGGCCAGGCTAGGCCAGGCTAGGCCAGGCTAGGCTAGGCCAGGCTGTGCTGTGCTGTGCTGTGCTGTGCTGTGCTGTGCTGTGCTGTGCTGTGCCAGGCTGTGCTGTGCTGTGCTGTGCTGTGCTGTGCTGTGCCAGCCAGGCTGTGCTGTGCTGTGCTGTGCCAGGCTGTGCTGTGCCAGGCTGTGCTGTGCTGTGCCAGGCTGTGCTGTGCTGTGCCAGGCCAGGGCTGTGCTGTGCCAGGCTGTGCTGTGCTGTGCCAGTGCTGTGCTGTGCCAGGCCAGGCCAGGCCAGGCCAGGCCAGCTGTGCTGTGCTGCCAGGCTGTGCCAGGCCAGGCCAGGCTGTGCTGTGCTGTGCTGTGCTGT